>NW_027490734.1:0-63316 GCF_050948175.1 Xylocopa sonorina | reverse complement strand
ATCTGCAAACGCTATTTCCTAGCGAGGAAGTGTCGTATTTACATTCATTTGAAGTGTAGACGAGGAATACATAACACTTCGCAAATCATATTATACCTTACCATGAAACATAGAAATGAGATTCGATATCGCGTTTTAAGAAGCATTAGAAAGCTATTGCTACGATACGTAGACATCTGCAAACGCTATTTCCTAGCGAGGAAGTATCGCATTCACATTCATTTGAAGTGTAGACGAGGAATACATGATACTTCGCAAATCATGTTATATCTTACCATGAAACATAGAAATGCGATGCGTATTTTTATTCGCGTTTTAAGAATCATATGAACTCTATTGCTACGATACGTAGATATCTGCAATCGCTATTTCCTTGCAAGGAAGTGTCGCATTTACATTCATTTGAAGTGTAGACGAGGAATACATAACACTTCGCAAATCATATTATATCTTACCATGAAACATAGAAATGAGATGCGATATCGCGTTTTAAGAAGCATTGGAACTCTATTGCTACGGTACGTAGACATCTGCAAACGCTATTTCCTAGCGAGGAAGTGTCGCATTCACATTCATTTCAAGTGTAGACGAGGAATACATGACATTTCGCAATTCATGTTATATCTTACCATGAAACCTGGAAATGAGATGCGATATCGCGTTTTAAGAATCATATGAACTCTATTGGTACGATACCTAGACATCTGCAATCGCTATTTCCTTGCAAGGAAGTGTCGCATTTACTTTCATTTGAAGTGTAGACGAGGAATACATAACACTTCGCAAATCATGTTATATCTTACCATGAAACATAGAAATGAGATGCGATATCGCGTTTTAAGAATCATATGAACTCTATTGCTACGATACGTACATATCTGCAATCGCTATTTCCTTGCAAGGAAGTGTCGCATTTACATTCATTTGAAGTGTAGACGAGGAATACATAACACTTCGCAAATCATATTATATCTTACCATGAAACATAGAAATGAGAATCGAAATCGCGTTTTAAGAAGCATTAGAAAGCTATTGCTACGATACGTAGACATCTGCAAACGCTATTTCCTAGCGAGGAAGTATCGCATTCACATTCATTTGAAGTGTAGACAAGGAATACATAACACTTCGCAAATCATGTTATATCTTACCATGAAACATAGAAGTGAGATGCGATATCGCGTTTTAAGAATCATATGAACTCTATTGCTACGATACGTAGACATCTGCAATCGCTATTTCCTTGCAAGAAGTGTCGCATTTACTTTCATTTGAAGTGTAGACAAGGAATGCATAACACTTCGCAATGAATATTATATCTTATCAGGAAACATAGATATGAGATGCAATATCTCGTTTTAAGATGCATTTGAACTCTATTGCTTCGATACGTAGACATCTGCAAACGCTATTTCCTATCAAGGAAGTGTCGCATTTACATTCATTTGAAGTGTAGGCGAGAATAAGTGACACTTCGCAAATCATATTATATCTTACTATGAAACATAGAAATGAGATGCGATATCGCGTTTTAAGAGGCATTAGAACTCTATTGCTACGATACGTAGACATCTGCAAACGCTATTTCCTTGCAAGGAAGTGTCGCATTTACATTCATTTGAATGGTAGACGAGGAATGCATAACACTTCGCAATGAATATTATATCTTATCAGGAAACATAGATATGAGATGCAATATCTCGTTTTAAGAAGCATTTGAACTCTATTGCTTCGATACGTAGACATCTGCAAACGCTATTTCCTAGCAAGGAAGTGTCGCATTTACATTCATTTGAAGTGTAGGCGAGGAATACGTGATACTTCGCAAATCATATTATATCTTACCATGAAACATAGAAATGAGATGCGATATCGCGTTTTAAGAAGCATTAGAACTCTATTGCTACGATACCTAGACATCAGCAAACGCAATTTCCTTGCAAGGAAGTGTCGCATTTACATTCATTTGAATCGTAGACGAGGAATGCATAACACTACGCAATGAATATTATATCTTATCAGGAGACATAGATATGAGATGCAATATCTCGTTTTAAGAAGCATTTGAACTCTATTGCTTCGATACGTAGACATCTGCAAACGCTATTTCCTAGCAAGGAAGTGTCGCATTTACATTCATTTGAAGTGTAGACAAGGAATACATAACACTTCGCAAATCATGTTATATCTTACCATGAAACATAGAAATGAGATGCGATATCGCGTTTTAAGTATCATATGAACTCTATTGCTACGAGAGGTAGACATCTGCAATCGCTATTTCCTTGCAAGGAAGTGTCGCATTTACATTCATTTGAATCGTAGACGAGGAATGCATAACACTACGCAATGAATATTATATCTTACCATGAAACATAGAAATGAGATGCGATATCGCGTTTTAAGAATCATATGAACTCTATTGCTACGATACCTAGACATCTGCAGACGCTATTTCCTAGCAAGGAAGTGTCGCATTTACATTCATTTGAAGTGTAGACGAGGAATACATGATACTTCGCAAATCATATTAAATCTTACCATGAAACATAGAAATGAGATGCGATATCGCGTTTTAAGAAGCATTAGAACTCTATTGCTACGATACCTAGACATCTGCAGACGCTATTTCCTAGCAAGGAAGTATCGCATTTACAATCATCTGTAGTGTAGACGAGGAATACATGACACTTCGCAAATCATATTATATCTTACCATGAAACATAGAAATGAGATGCGATATCGCGTTTTATGAAGCATTAGAACACTATTGCTACGAGACGTAGACATCTGCAATCGCTATTTCCTTGCAAGGAAGTGTCGCATTTACATTCATTTGAATCGTAGACAAGGAATGCGTAACACTTCGCAATGAATATTATATCTTATCAGGAAACATAGATATGAGATGCAATATCTTGTTTTAAGAAGCATTAGAACTCTATTGCTACGAGACGTAGACATCTGCAATCGCTATTTCCTTGCAAGGAAGTGTCGCATTTACATTCATTTGAAGTGTAGACGACGAATACATAACACTTCGCAAATCATATTATATCTTACCATGAAACATAGAAATGAGATGCGATATCGCGTTTTAAGAAGCATTAGAACTCTATTGCTACGATACCTAGACATCTGCAAACGCTATTTCCTAGCGAGGAAGTGTCGCATTTACATTCATTTGAAGTGTAGACGAGGAATACATAACACTTCGCAAATCATATTATATCTTACCATGAAACATAGAAATGAGATTCGATATCGCGTTTTAAGAATCATCAGAACTCTATTGCTACGATACGTAGACATCTGCAAACGCTATTTCCTTGCAAGGAAGTGTCGCATTTACATTCATTTGAATGGTAGACGAGGAATGCATAACACTTCGCAATGAATATTATATCTTATCAGGAAACATAGATATCAGATGCAATATCTCGTTTTGAGAAGCATTTGAACTCTATTGCTTCGATACGTAGACATCTGCAAACGCTATTTCCTAGCGAGGAGGGTATCGCATTCACATTCATTTGAAGTGTAGACAAGGAATACATAACACTTCGCAAATCATGTTATATCTTACCCTGAAACATAGAAATGAGATGCGATATCGCGTTTTAAGAATCATATGAACTCTATTGCTTCGATACGTAGACATCTGCAAACGCTATTTCCTAGCGAGGAAGTGTCGTATTTACATTCATTTGAAGTGTAGACGAGGAATACATAACACTTCGCAAATCATATTATACCTTACCATGAAACATAGAAATATGAGATTCGATATCGCGTTTTAAGAAGCATTAGAAAGCTATTGCTACGATACGTAGACATCTGCAAACGCTATTTCCTAGCGAGGAAGTATCGCATTCACATTCATTTGAAGTGTAGACGAGGAATACATGATACTTCGCAAATCATGTTATATCTTACCATGAAACATAGAAATGCGATGCGATATCGCGTTTTAAGAATCATATGAACTCTATTGCTACGATACGTAGATATCTGCAATCGCTATTTCCTTGCAAGGAAGTGTCGCATTTACATTCATTTGAAGTGTAGACGAGGAATACATAACACTTCGCAAATCATATTATATCTTACCATGAAACATAGAAATGAGATGCGATATCGCGTTTTAAGAAGCATTGGAACTCTATTGCTACGGTACGTAGACATCTGCAAACGCTATTTCCTAGCGAGGAAGTGTCGCATTCACATTCATTTCAAGTGTAGACGAGGAATACATGACATTTCGCAAGTCATGTTATATCTTACCATGAAACCTGGAAATGAGATGCGATATCGCGTTTTAAGAATCATATGAACTCTATTGGTACGATACCTAGACATCTGCAATCGCTATTTCCTTGCAAGGAAGTGTCGCATTTACTTTCATTTGAAGTGTAGACGAGGAATACATAACACTTCGCAAATCATGTTATATCTTACCATGAAACATAGAAATGAGATGCGATATCGCGTTTTAAGAATCATATGAACTCTATTGCTACGATACGTACATATCTGCAATCGCTATTTCCTTGCAAGGAAGTGTCGCATTTACATTCATTTGAAGTGTAGACGAGGAATACATAACACTTCGCAAATCATATTATATCTTACCATGAAACATAGAAATGAGAATCGAAATCGCGTTTTAAGAAGCATTAGAAAGCTATTGCTACGATACGTAGACATCTGCAAACGCTATTTCCTAGCGAGGAAGTATCGCATTCACATTCATTTGAAGTGTAGACAAGGAATACATAACACTTCGCAAATCATGTTATATCTTACCATGAAACATAGAAGTGAGATGCGATATCGCGTTTTAAGAATCATATGAACTCTATTGCTACGATACGTAGACATCTGCAATCGCTATTTCCTTGCAAGGAAGTGTCGCATTTACTTTCATTTGAAGTGTAGACAAGGAATGCATAACACTTCGCAATGAATATTATATCTTATCAGGAAACATAGATATGAGATGCAATATCTCGTTTTAAGAAGCATTTGAACTCTATTGCTTCGATACGTAGACATCTGCAAACGCTATTTCCTATCAAGGAAGTGTCGCATTTACATTCATTTGAAGTGTAGGCGAGGAATAAGTGACACTTCGCAAATCATATTATATCTTACTATGAAACATAGAAATGAGATGCGATATCGCGTTTTAAGAGGCATTAGAACTCTATTGCTACGATACGTAGACATCTGCAAACGCTATTTCCTTGCAAGGAAGTGTCGCATTTACATTCATTTGAATGGTAGACGAGGAATGCATAACACTTCGCAATGAATATTATATCTTATCAGGAAACATAGATATGAGATACAATATCTCGTTTTAAGAAGCATTTGAACTCTATTGCTTCGATACGTAGACATCTGCAAACGCTATTTCCTAGCAAGGAAGTGTCGCATTTACATTCATTTGAAGTGTAGGCGAGGAATACATGACACTTCGCAAATCATATTATATCTCACCATGAAACATAGAAATGAGATTCGATATCGCGTTTTAAGAAGCATTAGAACTCTATTGCTACGAAACCTGGACATCTGCAGTCGCTTATTTCCTAGCAAGGAAGTGTCGCATTTACATTCATTTGAAGTGTAGACGAGGAATACATGATACTTCGCAAATCATATTATATCTTACCATGAAACATGGAAATGAGGTACGATATCGCGTTTTAAGAAGCATTAGAACACTATTGCTACGATACGTAGACATCTGCAAACGCTATTTCCTTGCAAGGTAGTGTCGCATTTACATTCATTTGAAGTGTAGACGTGGAATACATGACACTTCGCAAATCATATTATATCTTACCATGAAACATTGAAATGAGATGCGATATCGCGTTTTAAGAATCATATGAACTCTATTGCTACGATACGTAGACATCTGCAATCGCTATTTCCTTGCAAGGAAGTGTCGCATTTACTTTCATTTGAAGTGTAGACAAGGAATGCATAACACTTCGCAATGAATATTATATCTTATCAGGAAACATAGAAATGAGAATCGATATCGCGTTTTTAGAAGCTTCAGAAAGCTATTGCTACGATACGTAGACATCTGCAAATGCTATTTCCTAGCGAGGAAGTATCGCATTCACATTCATTTGAAGTGTAGACAAGGAATACATAACACTTCGCAAATCATGTTATATCTTACCATGAAACATAGAAATGAGATGCGATATCGCGTTTTAAGAATCATATGAACTCTATTGCTACGATACCTAGACATCAGCAAACGCAATTTCCTTGCAAGGAAGTGTCACATTTACATTCATTTGAATCGTAGACGAGGAATGCATAACACTTCGCAATGAATATTATATCTTATCAGGAGACATAGATATGAGATGCAATATCTCGTTTTAAGTAGCATTTGAACTCTATTGCTTCGATACGTAGACATCTGCAAACGCTATTTCCTAGCAAGGAAGTGTCGCATTTACATTCATTTGAAGTGTAGGCGAGGAATACATAACACTTCGCAATGAATATTATATCTTACCATGAAACATAGAAATGAGAATCGATATCGCGTTTTAAGAAGCATTAGAAAGCTATTGCTACGATACGTAGACATCTGCAAATGCTATTTCCTAGCGAGGAAGTATCGCATTCACATTCATTTGAAGTGTAGACAAGGAATACATAACACTTCGCAAATCATGTTATATCTTACCATGAAACATAGAAATGAGATGCGATATCGCGTTTTAAGAATCATATGAACTCTATTGCTACGAGACGTAGACATCTGCAATCGCTATTTCCTTGCAAGGAAGTGTCGCATTTACATTCATTTGAAGTGTAGACGAGGAATACATGACACTTCGCAAATCATATTACATCTTACCATGAAACATAGAAATGAGATGCGATATCGCGTTTTAAGAAGCATTAGAACTCTATTGCTACGATACCTAGACATCTGCAGACGCTATTTCCTAGCAAGGAAGTGTCGCATTTACATTCATTTGAAGTGTAGACGAGGAATACATGATACTTCGCAAATCATATTATGTCTTACCATGAAACATAGAAATGAGATGCGATATCGCGTTTTAAGCATCATAAGAACACTATTGCTACGATACGTAGACATCTGCAAACGCTATTTCCTTGCAAGGAAGTGTCGCATTTACATTCATTTGAATCGCAGACAAGGAATGCGTAACACTTCGCAATGAATATTATATCTTATCAGGAAACATATATACGAGATGCAATATCTCGTTTTAAGAAGCATTTGAAATCTATTGCTTCGATACGTAGACATCTGCAAACGCTATTTCCTAGCAAGGAAGTGTCGCATTTACATTCATTTGAAGTGTAGGCGAGGAATACGTGACTCTTCGCAAATCATATTATATCTTACCATGAAACATAGAAATGAGATGCGATATCGCGTTTTAAGAAGCATTAGAACTCTATTGCTTCGATACGTAGACATCTGCAAACGCTATTTCCTTGCAAGGAAGTGTCGCATTTACACTCATTTGAATCGTAGACAAGGAATGCATAACACTTCGCAATGAATATTATATCTTATAAGGGAACATAGATATGAGATGCAATATCTCGTTTTAAGAAGCATTTGAACTCTATTGCTTCGATACGTAGACATCTGCAAACGCTATTTCCTAGCAAGGAAGTGTCGCATTTACATTCATTTGAAGTGTAGGCGAGGAATACGTGACACTTCGCAAATCATATTATATCTTACCATGAAACATAGAAATGAGATGCGATATCGCGCTTTAAGAAGCATTAGAACTCTATTGCTTCGATACGTAGACATCTGCAGACGCTATTTCCTTGCAAGGAAGTGTCGCATTTACATTCATTTGAAGTGTAGACGAGGAATACATGATACTTCGCAAATCATATTATATCTTACCATGAAACATAGAAATGAGATGCGATATCGCGTTTTAAGCATCATAAGAACACTATTGCTACGATACGTAGACATCTGCAAACGCTATTTCCTTGCAAGGAAGTGTCGCATTTACATTCATTTGAATCGCAGACAAGGAATGCGTAACACTTCGCAATGAATATTATATCTTATCAGGAAACATAGATATGAGATGCAATATCTCGTTTTAAGAAGCATTTGAACCCTATTGCTTCGATACGTAGACATCTGCAAACGCTATTTCCTAGCAAGGAAGTGTCGCATTTACATTCATTTGAAGTGTAGGCGAGGAATACGTGACACTTCGCAAATCATATTATATCTTACCATGAAACATAGAAATGAGATGCGATATCGCGATTTAAGAAGCATTAGAACTCTATTGCTTCGACACGTAGACATCTGCAAACGCTATTTCCTAGCAAGGAAGTGTCGCATTTACATTCATTTGAAGTGTAGGCGAGGAATACGTGACACTTCGCAAATCATATTATATCTTACCATGAAACATAGAAATGAGATGCGATATCGCGTTTTAAGAAGCATTAGAACTCTATTGCTTCGATACGTAGACATCTGCAAACGCTATTTCCTTGCAAGGAAGTGTCGCATTTACACTCATTTGAATCGTAGACAAGGAATGCATAACACTTCGCAATGAATATTATATCTTATCAGGGAACATAGATATGAGATGCAATATCTCGTTTTAAGAAGCATTTGAACCCTATTGCTTCGATACGTAGACATCTGCAAACGCTATTTCCTAGCTAGGAAGTGTCGCATTTACATTCATTTGAAGTGTAGGCGAGGAATACGTGACACTTCGCAAATCATATTATATCTTACCATGAAACATAGAAATGAGATGCGATATCGCGTTTTAAGAAGCATTAGAACTCTATTGCTTCGATACGTAGACATCTGCAAACGCTATTTCCTTGCAAGGAAGTGTCGCATTTACATTCATTTGAAGTGTAGACGAGGAATACATGATACTTCGCAAATCATATTATATCTTACCATGAAACATAGAAATGAGATGCGATATCGCGTTTTAAGAAGCATTAGAACTCTATTGCTACGATACCTAGACATCAGCAAACGCAATTTCCTTGCAAGGAAATGTCGCATTTACATTCATTTGAATCGTAGACGAGGAATGCATAACACTACGCAATGAATATTATATCTTATCAGGAGACATAGATATGAGATGCAATATCTCGTTTTAAGAAGCATTTGAACTCTATTGCTTCGATACGTAGACATCTGCAAACGCTATTTCCTAGCAAGGAAGTGTCGCATTTACATTCATTTGAAGTGTAGGCGAGAAATACGTGACACTTCGCAAATCATATTATATCTTACCATGAAACATAGAAATGAGAATCGATATCGCGTTTTAAGAAGCATTAGAAAGCTATTGCTACGATACGTAGACATCTGCAAATGCTATTTCCTAGCGAGGAAGTATCGCATTCACATTCATTTGAAGTGTAGACAAGGAATACATAACACTTCGCAAATCATGTTATATCTTACCATGAAACATAGAAATGAGATGCGATATCGCGTTTTAAGAATCATATGAACTCTATTGCTACGAGACGTAGACATCTGCAATCGCTATTTCCTTGCAAGGAAGTGTCGCATTTACATTCATTTGAAGTGTAGACGAGGAATACATGACACTTCGCAAATCATATTACATCTTACCATGAAACATATAAATGAGATGCGATATCGCCTTTTAAGAAGCATTAGAACTCTATTGCTACGATACCTAGACATCTGCAGACGCTATTTCCTAGCAAGGAAGTGTCGCATTTACAATCATTTGTAGTGTAGACGAGGAATACATGACACTTCGCAAATCATATTATATCTTACCATGAAACATAGAAATGAGATGCGATATCGCGTTTTATGAAGCATTAGAACACTATTGCTACGAGACGTAGACATCTGCAATCGCTATTTCCTTGCAAGGAAGTGTCGCATTTACATTCATTTGAAGTGTAGACGACGAATACATAA
The DNA here is from genome assembly GCF_050948175.1 of Xylocopa sonorina. Classification (NCBI taxonomy): domain Eukaryota; kingdom Metazoa; phylum Arthropoda; class Insecta; order Hymenoptera; family Apidae; genus Xylocopa; species Xylocopa sonorina. Next base: position 53,316 of record NW_027490734.1, on the reverse strand, counting down.
CACTTCGCAAATCATATTATATCTTACCATGAAACATAGAAATGAGATGCGATATCGCGTTTTAAGCATCATAAGAACTCTATTGCTACGATACGTAGACATCTGCAAACGCTATTTCCTTGCAAGGAAGTGTCGCATTTACATTCATTTGAATCGTAGACAAGGAATGCGTAACACTTCGCAATGAATATTATATCTTATCAGGAAACATAGATATGAGATGCAATATCTTGTTTTAAGAAGCATTTGAACTCTATTGCTTCGATACGTAGACATCTGCAAACGCTATTTCCTAGCAAGGAAGTGTCGCATTTACATTCATTTGAAGTGTAGACAAGGAATACATAACACTTCGCAAATCATGTTATATCTTACCATGAAACATAGAAATGAGATGCGATATCGCGTTTTAAGAAGCATTAGAACTCTATTGCTTCGATACGTAGACATCTGCAAACGCTATTTCCTTGCAAGGAAGTGTCGCATTTACATTCATTTGAAGTGTAGACGAGGAATACATGATACTTCGCAAATCATATTATATCTTACCATGAAACATAGAAATGAGATGCGATATCGCGTTTTAAGAAGCATTAGAACTCTATTGCTACGATACCTAGACATCAGCAAACGCAATTTCCTTGCAAGGAAGTGTCGCATTTACATTCATTTGAATCGTAGACGAGGAATGCATAACACTACGCAATGAATATTACATCTTATCAGGAGACATAGATATGAGATGCAATATCTCGTTTTAAGAAGCATTTGAACTCTATTGCTTCGATACGTAGACATCTGCAAACGCTATTTCCTAGCAAGGAAGTGTCGCATTTACATTCATTTGAAGTGTAGGCGAGAAATACGTGACACTTCGCAAATCATATTATATCTTACCATGAAACATAGAAATGAGAATCGATATCGCGTTTTAAGAAGCATTAGAAAGCTATTGCTACGATACGTAGACATCTGCAAATGCTATTTCCTAGCGAGGAAGTATCGCATTCACATTCATTTGAAGTGTAGACAAGGAATACATAACACTTCGCAAATCATGTTATATCTTACCATGAAACATAGAAATGAGATGCGATATCGCGTTTTAAGAATCATATGAACTCTATTGCTACGAGACGTAGACATCTGCAATCGCTATTTCCTTGCAAGGAAGTGTCGCATTTACATTCATTTGAAGTGTAGACGAGGAATACATGACACTTCGCAAATCATATTACATCTTACCATGAAACATATAAATGAGATGCGATATCGCCTTTTAAGAAGCATTAGAACTCTATTGCTACGATACCTAGACATCTGCAGACGCTATTTCCTAGCAAGGAAGTGTCGCATTTACAATCATTTGTAGTGTAGACGAGGAATACATGACACTTCGCAAATCATATTATATCTTACCATGAAACATAGAAATGAGATGCGATATCGCGTTTTATGAAGCATTAGAACACTATTGCTACGAGACGTAGACATCTGCAATCGCTATTTCCTTGCAAGGAAGTGTCGCATTTACATTCATTTGAAGTGTAGACGACGAATACATAACACTTCGCAAATCATATTATATCTTACCATGAAACATAGAAATGAGATGCGATATCGCGTTTTAAGCATCATAAGAACTCTATTGCTACGATACGTAGACATCTGCAAACGCTATTTCCTTGCAAGGAAGTGTCGCATTTACATTCATTTGAATCGTAGACAAGGAATGCGTAACACTTCGCAATGAATATTATATCTTATCAGGAAACATAGATATGAGATGCAATATCTTGTTTTAAGAAGCATTTGAACTCTATTGCTTCGATACGTAGACATCTGCAAACGCTATTTCCTAGCAAGGAAGTGTCGCATTTACATTCATTTGAAGTGTAGACAAGGAATACATAACACTTCGCAAATCATGTTATATCTTACCATGAAACATAGAAATGAGATGCGATATCGCGTTTTAAGAATCATATGAACTCTATTGCTACGAGAGGTAGACATCTGCAATCGCTATTTCCTTGCAAGGAAGTGTCGCATTTACATTCATTTGAATCGTAGACAAGGAATGCGTAACACTTCGCAATGAATATTATATCTTATCAGGAAACATAGATATGAGATGCAATATCTCGTTTTAAGAAGCATTTGAACCCTATTGCTTCGATACGTAGACATCTGCAAACGCTATTTCCTAGCAAGGAAGTGTCGCATTTACATTCATTTGAAGTGTAGGCGAGGAATACGTGACACTTCGCAAATCATATTATATCTTACCATGAAACATAGAAATGAGATGCGATATCGCGTTTTAAGAAGCATTAGAACTCTATTGCTTCGACACGTAGACATCTGCAAACGCTATTTCCTAGCAAGGAAGTGTCGCATTTACATTCATTTGAAGTGTAGGCGAGGAATACGTGACACTTCGCAAATCATATTATATCTTACCATGAAACATAGAAATGAGATGCGATATCGCGTTTTAAGAAGCATTAGAACTCTATTGCTTCGATACGTAGACATCTGCAAACGCTATTTCCTTGCAAGGAAGTGTCGCATTTACACTCATTTGAATCGGAGACAAGGAATGCATAACACTTCGCAATGAATATTATATCTTATCAGGGAACATAGATATGAGATGCAATATCTCGTTTTAAGAAGCATTTGAACCCTATTGCTTCGATACGTAGACATCTGCAAACGCTATTTCCTAGCAAGGAAGTGTCGCATTTACATTCATTTGAAGTGTAGGCGAGGAATACGTGACACTTCGCAAATCATATTATATCTTACCATGAAACATAGAAATGAGATGCGATATCGCGTTTTAAGAAGCATTAGAACTCTATTGCTTCGATACGTAGACATCTGCAAACGCTATTTCCTTGCAAGGAAGTGTCGCATTTACATTCATTTGAAGTGTAGACGAGGAATACATGATACTTCGCAAATCATATTATATCTTACCATGAAACATAGAAATGAGATGCGATATCGCGTTTTAAGAAGCATTAGAACTCTATTGCTACGATACCTAGACATCAGCAAACGCAATTTCCTTGCAAGGAAGTGTCGCATTTACATTCATTTGAATCGTAGACGAGGAATGCATAACACTACGCAATGAATATTATATCTTATCAGGAGACATAGATATGAGATGCAATATCTCGTTTTAAGAAGCATTTGAACTCTATTGCTTCGATACGTAGACATCTGCAAACGCTATTTCCTAGCAAGGAAGTGTCGCATTTACATTCATTTGAAGTGTAGGCGAGAAATACGTGACACTTCGCAAATCATATTATATCTTACCATGAAACATAGAAATGAGAATCGATATCGCGTTTTAAGAAGCATTAGAAAGCTATTGCTACGATACGTAGACATCTGCAAATGCTATTTCCTAGCGAGGAAGTATCGCATTCACATTCATTTGAAGTGTAGACAAGGAATACATAACACTTCGCAAATCATGTTATATCTTACCATGAAACATAGAAATGAGATGCGATATCGCGTTTTAAGAATCATATGAACTCTATTGCTACGAGACGTAGACATCTGCAATCGCTATTTCCTTGCAAGGAAGTGTCGCATTTACATTCATTTGAAGTGTAGACGAGGAATACATGACACTTCGCAAATCATATTACATCTTACCATGAAACATATAAATGAGATGCGATATCGCCTTTTAAGAAGCATTAGAACTCTATTGCTACGATACCTAGACATCTGCAGACGCTATTTCCTAGCAAGGAAGTGTCGCATTTACAATCAGTTGTAGTGTAGACGAGGAATACATGACACTTCGCAAATCATATTATATCTTACCATGAAACATAGAAATGAGATGCGATATCGCGTTTTATGAAGCATTAGAACACTATTGCTACGAGACGTAGACATCTGCAATCGCTATTTCCTTGCAAGGAAGTGTCGCATTTACATTCATTTGAATCGTAGACGAGGAATGCATAACACTACGCAATGAATATTATATCTTACCATGAAACATAGAAATGAGATGCGATATCGCGTTTTAAGAATCATATGAACTCTATTGCTACGATACCTAGACATCTGCAGACGCTATTTCCTAGCAAGGAAGTGTCGCATTTACATTCATTTGAAGTGTAGACGAGGAATACATGATACTTCGCAAATCATATTAAATCTTACCATGAAACATAGAAATGAGATGCGATATCGCGGTTTAAGAAGCATTAGAACTCTATTGCTACGATACCTAGACATCTGCAGACGCTATTTCCTAGCAAGGAAGTATCGCATTTACAATCATCTGTAGTGTAGACGAGGAATACATGACACTTCGCAAATCATATTATATCTTACCATGAAACATAGAAATGAGATGCGATATCGCGTTTTATGAAGCATTAGAACACTATTGCTACGAGACGTAGACATCTGCAATCGCTATTTCCTTGCAAGGAAGTGTCGCATTTACATTCATTTGAAGTGTAGACGACGAATACATAACACTTCGCAAATCATATTATATCTTACCATGAAACATAGAAATGAGATGCGATATCGCGTTTTAAGAAGCATTAGAACTCTATTGCTACGATACCTAGACATCTGCAAACGCTATTTCCTAGCGAGGAAGTGTCGCATTTACATTCATTTGAAGTGTAGACGAGGAATACATAACACTTCGCAAATCATATTATATCTTACCATGAAACATAGAAATGAGATTCGATATCGCGTTTTAAGAATCATCAGAACTCTATTGCTACGATACGTAGACATCTGCAAACGCTATTTCCTTGCAAGGAAGTGTCGCATTTACATTCATTTGAATGGTAGACGAGGAATGCATAACACTTCGCAATGAATATTATATCTTATCAGGAAACATAGATATCAGATGCAATATCTCGTTTTGAGAAGCATTTGAACTCTATTGCTTCGATACGTAGACATCTGCAAACGCTATTTCCTAGCGAGGAAGTGTCGTATTTACATTCATTTGAAGTGTAGACGAGGAATACATAACACTTCGCAAATCATATTATATCTTACCATGAAACATAGAAATGAGATTCGATATCGCGTTTTAAGAAGCATTAGAAAGCTATTGCTACGATACGTAGACATCTGCAAACGCTATTTCCTAGCGAGGAAGTATCGCATTCACATTCATTTGAAGTGTAGACGAGGAATACATGATACTTCGCAAATCATGTTATATCTTACCATGAAACATAGAAATGCGATGCGATATCGCGTTTTAAGAATCATATGAACTCTATTGCTACGATACGTAGATATCTGCAATCGCTATTTCCTTGCAAGGAAGTGTCGCATTTACATTCATTTGAAGTGTAGACGAGGAATACATAACACTTCGCAAATCATATTATATCTTACCATGAAACATAGAAATGCGATGCGATATCGCGTTTTAAGAATCATATGAACTCTATTGCTACGATACGTAGACATCTGCAATCGCTATTTCCTTGCAAGGAAGTGTCGCATTTACTTTCATTTGAAGTGTAGACGAGGAATACATGATACTTCGCAAATCATATTATATCTTACCATGAAACATGGAAATGAGGTACGATATCGCGTTTTAAGAAGCATTAGAACACTATTGCTACGATACGTAGACATCTGCAAACGCTATTTCCTTGCAAGGTAGTGTCGCATTTACATTCATTTGAAGTGTAGACGTGGAATACATGACACTTCGCAAATCATATTATATCTTACCATGAAACATTGAAATGAGATGCGATATCGCGTTTTATGAAGCATTAGAAATATATTGCTACGATACGTAGACATCTGCAAGCGCCATTTCCAAGCGAGGAAGTGTCGCATTCACATTCATTTGAAGTGCAGACGAGGAATACACAATACTTCGCAAATCATATTATATCTTACCATGAAACATAGAAATGAGATGCGATATCGCGTTTTAAGAATCATAAGAACTCTATTGCTACGATACGTAGACATCTGCAAACGCTATTTCCTTGCAATGAAGTGTCGCATTTACATTCATTTGAATGGTAGACGAGGAATGCATAACACTTCGCAATGAATATTATATCTTATCAGGAAACATAGATATGAGATGCAATATCTCGTTTTGAGAAGCATTTGAACTCTATTGCTTCGATACGTAGACATCTGCAAATGCTATTTCCTAGCGAGGAGGTATCGCATTCACATTCATTTGAAGTGTAGACAAGGAATACATAACACTTCGCAAATCATGTTATATCTTACCATGAAACATAGAAATGAGATGCGATATCGCGTTTTAAGAATCATATGAACTCTATTGCTTCGATACGTAGACATCTGCAAACGCTACTTCCTAGCGAGGAAGTGTCGCATTTACATTCATTTGAAGTGTAGACGAGGAATACATAACACTTCGCAAATCATATTATATCTTACCTTGAAACATAGAAATGAGATGCGATATCGCGTTTTAAGAAGCATTAGAACTCTATTGCTACGGTACGTAGACATCTGCAAACGCTATTTCCTAGCGAGGAAGTGTCGCATTTACATTCATTTGAAGTGTAGACGAGGAATACATAACACTTCGCAAATCATATTATATCTTACCTTGAAACATAGAAATGAGATGCGATATCGCGTTTTAAGAAGCATTAGAACCCTATTGCTACGAAACCTGGACATCTGCAGTCGCTTATTTCCTAGCAAGGAAGTGTCGCTTTTACATTCATTTGAAGTGTAGACGAGGAATACATGATACTTCGCAAATCATATTATATCTTACCATGAAACATAGAAATGAGGTACGATATCGCGTTTTGAGAAGCATTAGAACACTATTGCTACGATACGTAAACATCTGCAAACGCTATTTCCTTGCAAGGTAGTGTCGCATTTACATTCATTTGAAGTGTAGACGTGGAATACATGACACTTCGCAAATCATATTATATCTTACCATGAAACATTGAAATGAGATGCGATATCGCGTTTTAAGAAGCATTAGAAATATATTGCTACGATACGTAGACATCTGCAAACGCCATTTCCAAGCGAGGAAGTGTCGCATTCACATTCATTTGAAGTGCAGACGAGGAATACACAATACTTCGCAAATCATATTATATCTTACCATGAAACATAGAAATGAGATGCGATATCGCGTTTTAAGAATCATAAGAACTCTATTGCTACGATACGTAGACATCTGCAAACGCTATTTCCTTGCAAGGAAGTGTCGCATTTACATTCATTTGAATGGTAGACGAGGAATGCATAACACTTCGCAATGAATATTATATCTTATCAGGAAACAGAGATATGAGATGCAATATCTCGTTTTGAGAAGCATTGGAACTCTATTGCTTCGATACGTAGACATCTGCAAACGCTATTTCCTAGCAAGGAAGTGTCGCATTTACATCCATTTGAATCGTAGTCGAGGAATGCATAACACTTCGCAATGAATATTATATCTTATCAGGAAACATAGATATGAGATTGAATATCTCGTTTTAAGAAGCATTTGAACTGTATTGCTTCGATACGTAGACATCTGCAAACGCTAATTCCTAGCAAGGAAGTGTCGCATTTACATCCATTTGAATCGTAGACGAGGAATGCATAACACTTCGCAATGAATATTATATCTTATCATGAAAGATAGATATGAGATGCAATATCTCGTTTTAGGAAGCATTTGAACTCTATTGCTTCGATACGTAGACATCTGCAAATGCTATTTCCTTGCAAGGAAGAGTCGCATTTACATCCATTTGAATCGTAGACGAGGAATACATAACACTTCGCAAATCATATTATATCTTACCATGAAACATAGAATTGAGATGCGATATCGCGTTTTAAGAACATATGAACTCTATTGCTACGAGACGTAGACATCTGCAATCGCTATTTCCTTGCAAGGAAGTGTCGCATTTACATTCATTTGAAGTGTAGACGAGGAATACATCACACTTCGCAAATCATATTATATCTTACCATGAAACATAGGAATGAGATGCGATATCGCGTTTTAAGAAGCATTAGAACTCTATTGCTACGATACGTTGACATCTGCAAACGCTATTTCCTTGCAAGGAAATGTCGCATTTACATTCATTTGAATCGTAGACGAGGAATACATAACACTTCGCAATGAATATTATATCTTATCATGAAACATAGATATGAGATGCAATATCTCGTTTTAAGAAGCATTAGAAAGCTATTGCTACGATACGTAGACATCTGCAAACGCTATTTCCTTGCAAGGAAGTGCGCATTTACATTCATTTGAAGTGTAAGCGAGGAATACATGACACTTCGCAAATCATATTATATATCACCATGAAACATAGAAATGAGATGCGATATCGCGTTTTAAGAAGCATTAGAACTCTATTGCTACGATACGTTGACATCTGCAAACGCTATTTCCTTGCAAGGAAATGTCGCATTTACATTCATTTGAATCGTAGACGAGGAATGCATAACACTTCGCAATGAATATTATATCTTATCAGGAAACATAGATATGAGATGCAATATCTCGTTTTGAGAAGCATTTGAACTCTATTGCTTCGATACGTAGACATCTGCAAATGCTATTTCCTAGCGAGGAGGTATCGCATTCACATTCATTTGAAGTGTAGACAAGGAATACATAACACTTCGCAAATCATGTTATATCTTACCATGAAACATAGAAATGAGATGCGATATCGCGTTTTAAGAATCATGTGAACTCTATTGCTTCGATACGTAGACATCTGCAAACGCTACTTCCTAGCGAGGAAGTGTCGCATTTACATTCATTTGAAGTGTAGACGAGGAATACATAACACTTCGCAAATCATATTATATCTTACCTTGAAACATAGAAATGAGATGCGATATCGCGTTTTAAGAAGCATTAGAACTCTATTGCTACGGTACGTAGAGATCTGCAAACGCTATTTCCTAGCGAGGAAGTGTCGCATTTACATTCATTTGAAGTGTAGACGAGGAATACATAACACTTCGCAAATCATATTATATCTTACCTTGAAACATAGAAATGAGATGCGATATCGCGTTTTAAGAAGCATTAGAACTCTATTGCTACGAAACCTGGACATCTGCAGTCGCTTATTTCCTAGCAAGGAAGTGTCGCATTTACATTCATTTGAAGTGTAGACGAGGAATACATGATACTTCGCAAATCATATTATATCTTACCATGAAACATGGAAATGAGGTACGATATCGCGTTTTAAGAAGCATTAGAACACTATTGCTACGATACGTAGACATCTGCAAACGCTATTTCCTTGCAAGGTAGTGTCGCATTTACATTCATTTGAAGTGTAGACGTGGAATACATGACACTTCGCAAATCATATTATATCTTACCATGAAACATTGAAATGAGATGCGATATCGCGTTTTAAGAAGCATTAGAAATATATTGCTACGATACGTAGACATCTGCAAACGCCATTTCCAAGCGAGGAAGTGTCGCATTCACATTCATTTGAAGTGCAGACGAGGAATACACAATACTTCGCAAATCATATTATATCTTACCATGAAACATAGAAATGAGATGCGATATCGCGTTTTAAGAATCATAAGAACTCTATTGCTACGATACGTAGACATCTGCAAACGCTATTTCCTTGCAAGGAAGTGTCGCATTTACATTCATTTGAATGGTAGACGAGGAATGCATAACACTTCGCAATGAATATTATATCTTATCAGGAAACAGAGATATGAGATGCAATATCTCGTTTTGAGAAGCATTGGAACTCTATTGCTTCGACACGTAGATATCTGCAAACGCTATTTCCTAGCGAGGAGGTATAGCATTCACATTCATTTGAAGTGTAGACAAGGAATACATAACACTTCGCAAATCATGTTATATCTTACCATGAAACATAGAAATGAGATGCGATATCGCGTTTTAAGAATCATATGAACTCTATTGCTTCGATACGTAGACATCTGCAAACGCTACTTCCTAGCGAGGAAGTGTCGCATTTACATTCATTTGAAGTGTAGACGAGGAATACATGATACTTCGCAAATCATATTATATCTTACCATGAAACATAGAAATGAGATGCGGTATCGCGTTTTAAGAAGCATTTGAACTCTATTGCTTCGATAGGTAGACATCTGCAAACGCTATTTCCTAGCGAGGAAGTGTCGCATTTACATTCATTTGAAGTGTAGACGAGGAATACATAACACTCCGCAAATCATATTATATCTTACCATGAAACATAGAAATGAGATGCGATATCGCGTTTTAAGAATCATAAGAACTCTATTGCAACGATACGTAGACATCTGTAAAAGCTATTTCCTCGCAAAGATGTGTCGCATTTACATTCATTTAAAGTGTAGGCGAGGAATACATAACACTTCGCAAATCATATTATATCTTACCATGAAACATAGAAATGAGATGCGATATCGCGTTTTAAGATGCATCAGAAATCCATTGCGACGATACGTAGACATCTGCAAACGCTATTTCCTTGCAAGAAAGTGTCGCATTTACATTCATTTGAAGTGTAGACGACGGATACATAACACTTCGCAAATCATATTATACCTTACCATGAAACATAGAAATGAGATGCGATATCGCGTTTTAGGAAGCATTTGAACTCTACTGCTACGATTCGTAGACATCTGCAATCGCTATTTCCTTGCAAGGAAGTGTCGCATTTACTTTCATTTGAAGTGTAGACGAGGAATACATAACACTTCGCAAATCATATTATATCTTACCATGAAACATAGAATTGAGATGCGATATCGCGTATTAAGAATCATATGAACTCTATTGCTACGATACGTAGACATCTGCAGACGCTATTTCCTAGCCAGGAAGTGTCGCAATTACATTCATTTGAAGTGTAGACGAGGAATACACAACACTTCCCAAATCATATTATATCTTACCATGAAACATAGAAATGAGATGCGATTTCTCGTTTTAAGAAGCATTAGAAATCTATTGCTACGATACGTAGACATCTGCAAACGCCATTTCTTAGCGAGGAAGTGTCGCATTCACATTCATTTGAAGTGTAGACGAGGAATACACAATACTTCGCAAATCATATTATATCTTACCATGAAACATAGAAATGAGATGCGATATCGCGTTTTAAGAATCATAAGAACTCTATTGCTACGATACGTAGACATCTGCAAACGCTATTTCCTTGCAAGGAAGTGTCGCATTTACATTCATTTGAAGTGTAGGCGAGGTATACATGACACTTCGCAATGAATATTACATCTTATCATGAAAAATAGAATTGAGATGCGATATCTTGTTTTAAGAAGCATTTGAAATCTATTGCTTCGATACGTAGACATCTGCAAACGCTATTTCCTAGCAAGGAAGTGTCGCATTTACATCCATTTGAATCGTAGTCGAGGAATGCATAACACTTCGCAATGAATATTATATCTTATCAGGAAACATAGATATGAGATTGAATATCTCGTTTTAAGAAGCATTTGAACTGTATTGCTTCGATACGTAGACATCTGCAAACGCTAATTCCTAGCAAGGAAGTGTCGCATTTACATCCATTTGAATCGTAGACGAGGAATGCATAACACTTCGCAATGAATATTATATCTTATCATGAAAGATAGATATGAGATGCAATATCTCGTTTTAGGAAGCATTTGAACTCTATTGCTTCGATACGTAGACATCTGCAAATGCTATTTCCTTGCAAGGAAGAGTCGCATTTACATCCATTTGAATCGTAGACGAGGAATACATAACACTTCGCAAATCATATTATATCTTACCATGAAACATAGAATTGAGATGCGATATCGCGTTTTAAGAACATATGAACTCTATTGCTACGAGACGTAGACATCTGCAATCGCTATTTCCTTGCAAGGAAGTGTCGCATTTACATTCATTTGAAGTGTAGACGAGGAATACATCACACTTCGCAAATCATATTATATCTTACCATGAAACATAGGAATGAGATGCGATATCGCGTTTTAAGAAGCATTAGAACTCTATTGCTACGATACGTTGACATCTGCAAACGCTATTTCCTTGCAAGGAAATGTCGCATTTACATTCATTTGAATCGTAGACGAGGAATACATAACACTTCGCAATGAATATTATATCTTATCATGAAACATAGATATGAGATGCAATATCTCGTTTTAAGAAGCATTAGAAAGCTATTGCTACGATACGTAGACATCTGCAAACGCTATTTCCTTGCAAGGAAGTGCGCATTTACATTCATTTGAAGTGTAAGCAAGGAATACATGACACTTCGCAAATCATATTATATATCACCATGAAACATAGAAATGAGATGCGATATCGCGTTTTAAGAAGCATTAGAACTCTATTGCTACGATACGTTGACATCTGCAAACGCTATTTCCTTGCAAGGAAATGTCGCATTTACATTCATTTGAATCGTAGACGAGGAATGCATAACACGTCGCAATGAATATTATATCTTATCAGGAAACATAGATATGAGATGCAATATCTCGTTTTAAGAAGCATTTGAACTCTATTGCAACGATACGTAGACATCTGCAAACGCTATTTCCTTGCAAGAAAGTGTCGCATTTACATTCATTTGTAGTGTAGACGAGGAATACATGACACTTCGCAAATCATATTATTTCTTACCATGAAACATAGAAATGAGACTCGATATCGCGTTTTGAGTAGCATTAGAAAGCTATTGCTACGATACGTAGACATCTGCAGTCGCTTATTTCCTAGCAAGGAAGTGTCGCATTTACATTCATTTGAAGTGTAGACGAGGAATACATGATACTTCGCAAATCATACTATATCTTACCATGAAACATAGAAATGAGATGCGATATCGCGTTTTAAGAAGCATTAGAACTCTATTGCTACGATACGTAGACATCTGCAAACGCTATTTCCTTGCAAGGAAGTGTCGCATTTACATTCATTTGAATCGTAGACGAGGAATGCATAACACTTCGCAATGAATATTATATCTTATCAGGAAACATAGATATGAGATGCAATATCTCGTTTTAAGAAGCATTTGAACTCTATTGCATCGATACGTAGACATCTGCAAATGCTATTTTCTAGCAAGGAAGTGTCGCATTTACATTCATTTGAAGTGTAGGCGAGGAATACATGACACTTCGCAAATCATATTATATATCACCATGAAACATAGAAATGAGATGCGATATCGCATTTTAAGAAGCATTAGAACTCTATTGCTACGATACGTAGACATCTGCAAACGCTATTTCCTTGCAAGGAAGTTTCGCATTTACATTCATTTGAATCGTAGACGAGGAAAGCATAACACTTCGCAATGAATATTATATCTTATCAGGAAACATAGATACGAGATGCAATATCTCGTTTTAAGAAGCATTTGAACTCTATTGCTTCGATACGTAGACATCTGCAAACGCTATTTCCTAGCAAGGAAGTGTCGCATTTACATTCATTTGAAGTGTAAGCGAGGAATACATGACACTTCGCAAATCATATTATATATCACCATGAAACATAGAAATGAGATGCGATATCGCGATATAAGAAGCATTAGAACTCTATTGCTACGATACCTAGACATCTGCAGACGCTATTTCCTAGCGAGGAAGTATCGCATTCACATTCATTTGAAGTGTAGACAAGGAATACATAACACTTCGCAAATCATGTTATATCTTACCATGAAACATAGAATTGAGATGCGATGTCGCGTTGTAAGAAGCATTAGAACTCTATTGCTACGATACGTAGACATCTGCAAACGCTATTTCCTTGCAAGGAAGTGCACATTTACATTTAGTTGATGTGTAGACGAGGAATACATAACACTTCGCAAATCATATTATATCTTACCATGAAACATAGAAATGAGATGCGATATCGCGTTTTAAGAAGCATTAGAACTCTATTGCTACGATACGTAGACATCTGCAAACGCTATTTCCTTGCAAGGAAGTGTCGCATTTACATTCATTTGAATCGTAGACAAGGAATGCATAACACTTCGCAATGAATATTATATCTTATCAGGAAACATAGATATGAGATGCAATATCTCGTTTTAAGAAGCATTTGAACTCTATTGCATCGATACGTAGACATCTGCAAACGCTATTTTCTAGCAAGGAAGTGTCGCATTTACATTCATTTGAAGTGTAGGCGAGGAATACATGACACTTCGCAAATCATATTATATATCACCATGAAACATAGAAATGAGATGCGATATCGCGTTTTAAGAAGCTTTAGAACTCTATTGCTACGATACGTTGACATCTGCAAGCGCTATTTCCTTGCAAGGAAATGTCGCATTTACATTCATTTGAATCGTAGACGAGGAATGCATAACACTTCGCAATGAATATTATATCTTATCAGGAAACATAGATATGAGATGCAATATCTCGTTTTAAGAAGCATTTGAACTCTATTGCTTCGATACGTAGACATCTGCAAATGCTATTTCCATGCAAGGAAATGTCGCATTTACATTCATTTGAATCGTAGACGAGGAATGCATAACACGTCGCAATGAATATTATATATTATCAGGAAACATAGATATGAGATGCAATACCTCGTTTTAAGAAGCATTTGAACTCTATTGCTTCGATACGTAGACATCTGCAAACGCTATTTCCTAGCAAGGAAGTGTCGCATTTACATTCGTTTGAAGTGTAGGCGAGGAATACGTGACACTTCGCAAATCATATTATATCTCACCATGAAACATAGAAATGAGATTCGATATCGCGTTTTAAGAAGCATTAGAAAGCTATTGCTACGATACGTAGACATCTGCAAACGCCATTTCCTAGCGAGGAAGTATCGCATTCACATTCATTTGAAGTGTAGACAAGGAATACATAACACTTCGCAAATCATGCTATATCTTACCATGAAACATAGAATTGAGATGCGATATCGCGTTTTAAGAATCATATGAACTCTATTGCTACGAGACGTAGACATCTGCAATCGCTATTTCCTTGCAAGGAAGTGTCGCATTTACATTCATTTGAAGTGTAGACGGGGAATACATAACACTTCGCAAATCATATTATATCTTACCATGAAACATAGAAATGAGATGCGAAATCGCGTTTTAAGAAGCATTAGAACTCTATTGCTACGATACGTAGACATCTGCAAACGGTATTTCCTAGCAAGGAAGTGTCGCATTTACATTCATTTGAAGTGTAGGCGAGGAATACATGACACTTCGCAAATCATATTATATCTCACCATGAAACATAGAAATGAAATGCGATATCGCGTTTTAATAAGCATTAGAACTCTATTGCTACGATACCTAGACATCTGCAAACGCTATTTCCTAGAGATGAAGTATCGCATTCACATTCATTTGAAGTGTAGACAAGGAATACATAACACTTCGCAAATCATGTTATATCTTACCATGAAACATAGAATTGAGATGCGATATCGCGTTTTAAGAACATATGAACTCTGTTGCTACGAGACGTAGACATCTGCAATCGCTATTTCCTTGCAAGGAAGTGTCGCATTTACATTCATTTGAAGTGTAGACGAGGAATACATAACACTTCGCAAATCATATTATATCTTACCATGAAACATAGAAATGAGATGCGATATCGCGTTTTAAGAAGCATTAGGACTCTATATTGCTGCGATACGTTGACATCTGCAAACGCTATTTCCTTGGAAGGAAATGTCGCATTTACATTCATTTGAATCGTAGACGAGGAATGCATAACACGTCACAATGAATATTATATCTTATCAGGAAACATAGATATGAGATGCAATATCTCGTTTTAAGAAGCATTTGAACCCTATTGCTTCGATACGTAGACATCTGCAAACGCTATATCCTAGCAAGGAAGTGTCGCATTTACATTGATTTGAAGTGTAGGCGAGGAATACATGACACTTCGCAAATCATATTATATCTCACCATGAAACATAGAAATGAGATTCGATATCGCGTTTTAAGAAGCATTAGAAAGCAATTGCTACGATACGTAGACATCTGCAAACGCTATTTCCTTGCAAGAAAGTGTCGCATTTACATTCATTTGTAGTGTAGACGAGGAATACATGACACTTCGCAAATCATATTATATATCACCATGAAACATAGAAATGAGATGCGATATCGCGTTTTAAGAAGCATTAGAACTCTATTGCTACGATACCTAGACATCTGCAGACGCTATTTCCTTGCAAGGAAGTGTCGCATTCACATTCATTTGAAGTGTAGACGAGAAATACACAATACTTTGTAAATCATATTATATCTTACCATGGAACTTAGAAATGAGATGCGATATCGTGTTTTAAGAATCATAAGAACTCTATTGCTACGATACGTAGACATCTGCAAACGCTATTTCCTTGCAAGGAAGTGTCGCATTTACATTCATTTGAATCGTAAACGAGGAATGCATAACACTTCGCAATGAATATTACATCTTATCATGAAATATAGAATTGAGATGCGATAACTTGTTTTAAAAAGCATTTGAACTCTATTGCTTCGATACGTAGACATCTGCAAACGCTATTTCCTAGCAAGGAAGTGTCGCATTTACATCCATTTGAATCGTAGACGAGGAATGCATATCACTTCGCAATGAATATTATATCTTATCATGAAACATAGATATGAGATGCAATATCTCGTTTTAGGAAGCATTTGAACTCTATTGCTTCGATACGTAGACATCTGCAAACGCTATTTCCTAGCCAGGAAGTATCGCATTCACATTCATTTGAAGTGTAGACAAGGAGTACATAACACTTCGCAAATCATGTTATATCTTACCATGAAACATAGAATTGTGATGCGATATCGCGTTTTAAGAACATGTGAACTCTATTGCTACGAGACGTAGACATCTGCAATCGCTATTTCCTTGCAAGGAAGTGTCGCATTTACATTCATTTGAAGTGTAGACGAGGAATACATTACACTTCGCAAATCATATTATATCTTACCATGAAACATAGAAATGAGATGCAATATCTCGTTTTATGAAGCATTTGAACTCTATTGCTTCGATACGTAGATATCTGCAAACGCTATTTCCTAGCAAGGAAGTGTCGCATTTACATTCATTTGAAGTGTAGGCGAGGAATACATGACACTTCGCAAATCATATTATATCTCACCATGAAACATAGAAATGAGATGCGATATCGCGTTTTAAGAAGCATTAGAACTCTATTGCTACGATACGTTGACATCTGCAAACGCTATTTCCTTGCAAGGAAATGTCGCATTTACATTCATTTGAATCGTAGACGAGGAATGCATAACACGTCGCAATGAATATTATATCTTATCAGGAAACATAGATATGAGATGCAATATCTCGTTTTAAGAAGCATTTGAACTCTATCGCTTCGATACGTAGACATCTGCAAACGCTATTTCCTAGCAAGGAAGTGTCGCATTTACATTCATTTGAAGTGTAGGCGAGGAATACATGACACTTCGCAAATCATATTATATCTCACCATGAAACATAGAAATGAGATTCGATATCGCGTTTTAAGAAGCATTAGAAAGCTATTGCAACGATACGTAGACATCTGCAAACGCTATTTCCTTGCAAGAAAGTGTCGCATTTACATTCATTTGTAGTGTAGACGAGGAATACATGACACTTCGCAAATCATATTATTTCTTACCATGAAACATAGAAATGAGACTCGATATCGCGTTTTGAGTAGCATTAGAAAGCTATTGCTACGATACGTAGACATCTGCAGTCGCTTATTTCCTAGCAAGGAAGTGTCGCATTTACATTCATTTGAAGTGTAGACGAGGAATACATGATACTTCGCAAATCATATTATATCTTACCATGAAACATAGAAATGAGATGCGATATCGCGTTTTAAGAAGCATTAGAACTCTATTGCTACGATACGTAGACATCTGCAAACGCTATTTCCTTGCAAGGAAGTGTCGCATTTACATTCATTTGAATCGTAGACGAGGAATGCATAACACTTCGCAATGAATATTATATCTTATCAGGAAACATAGATATGAGATGCAATATCTCGTTTTAAGAAGCATTTGAACTCTATTGCATCGATACGTAGACATCTGCAAACGCTATTTTCTAGCAAGGAAGTGTCGCATTTACATTCATTTGAAGTGTAGGCGAGGAATACATGACACTTCGCAAATCATATTATATATCACCATGAAACTTAGAAATGAGATGCGATATCGCATTTTAAGAAGCATTAGAACTCTATTGCTACGATACGTAGACATCTGCAAACGCTATTTCCTTGCAAGGAAGTTTTCGCATTTACATTCATTTGAATCGTAGACGAGGAAAGCATAACACTTCGCAATGAATATTATATCTTATCAGGAAACATAGATACGAGATGGCAATATCTCGTTTTAAGAAGCATTTGAACTCTATTGCTTCGATACGTAGACATCTGCAAACGCTATTTCCTAGCAAGGAAGTGTCGCATTTACATTCATTTGAAGTGTAAGCGAGGAATACATGACACTTCGCAAATCATATTATATATCACCATGAAACATAGAAATGAGATGCGATATCGCGATTTAAGAAGCATTAGAACTCTATTGCTACGATACCTAGACATCTGCAGACGCTATTTCCTAGCGAGGAAGTATCGCATTCACATTCATTTGAAGTGTAGACAAGGAATACATAACACTTCGCAAATCATGTTATATCTTACCATGAAACATAGAATTGAGATGCGATGTCGCGTTGTAAGAAGCATTAGAACTCTATTGCTACGATACGTAGACATCTGCAAACGCTATTTCCTTGCAAGGAAGTGCACATTTACATTTAGTTGATGTGTAGACGAGGAATACATAACACTTCGCAAATCATATTATATCTTACCATGAAACATAGAAATGAGATGCGATATCGCGTTTTAAGAAGCATTAGAACTCTATTGCTACGATACGTAGACATCTGCAAACGCTATTTCCGTGCAAGGAAGTGTCGCATTTACATTCATTTGAATCGTAGACAAGGAATGCATAACACTTCGCAATGAATATTATATCTTATCAGGAAACATAGATATGAGATGCAATATCTCGTTTTAAGAAGCATTTGAACTCTATTGCATCGATACGTAGACATCTGCAAACGCTATTTTCTAGCAAGGAAGTGTCGCATTTACATTCATTTGAAGTGTAGGCGAGGAATACATGACACTTCGCAAATCATATTATATATCACCATGAAACATAGAAATGAGATGCGATATCGCGTTTTAAGAAGCTTTAGAACTCTATTGCTACGATACGTTGACATCTGCAAGCGCTATTTCCTTGCAAGGAAATGTCGCATTTACATTCATTTGAATCGTAGACGAGGAATGCATAACACTTCGCAAATCATATTATATATCACCATGAAACATAGAAATGAGATGCGATATCGCGTTTTAAGAAGCATTAGAACTCTATTGCTACGATACCTAGACATCTGCAGACGCTATTTCCTTGCAAGGAAGTGTCGCATTCACATTCATTTGAAGTGTAGACGAGAAATACACAATACTTTGTAAATCATATTATATCTTACCATGGAACTTAGAAATGAGATGCGATATCGTGTTTTAAGAATCATAAGAACTCTATTGCTACGATACGTAGACATCTGCAAACGCTATTTCCTTGCAAGGAAGTGTCGCATTTACATTCATTTGAATCGTAAACGAGGAATGCATAACACTTCGCAATGAATATTACATCTTATCATGAAATATAGAATTGAGATGCGATAACTTGTTTTAAAAAGCATTTGAACTCTATTGCTTCGATACGTAGACATCTGCAAACGCTATTTCCTAGCAAGGAAGTGTCGCATTTACATCCATTTGAATCGTAGACGAGGAATGCATATCACTTCGCAATGAATATTATATCTTATCATGAAACATAGATATGAGATGCAATATCTCGTTTTAGGAAGCATTTGAACTCTATTGCTTCGATACGTAGACATCTGCAAACGCTATTTCCTAGCCAGGAAGTATCGCATTCACATTCATTTGAAGTGTAGACAAGGAATACATAACACTTCGCAAATCATGTTATATCTTACCATGAAACATAGAATTGTGATGCGATATCGCGTTTTAAGAACATATGAACTCTATTGCTACGAGACGTAGACATCTGCAATCGCTATTTCCTTGCAAGGAAGTGTCGCATTTACATTCATTTGAAGTGTAGACGAGGAATACATCACACTTCGCAAATCATATTATATCTTACCATGAAACATAGAAATGAGATGCAATATCTCGTTTTATGAAGCATTTGAACTCTATTGCTTCGATACGTAGATATCTGCAAACGCTATTTCCTAGCAAGGAAGTGTCGCATTTACATTCATTTGAAGTGTAGGCGAGGAATACATGACACTTCGCAAATCATATTATATCTCACCATGAAACATAGAAATGAGATGCGATATCGCGTTTTAAGAAGCATTAGAACTCTATTGCTACGATACCTAGACATCTGCAAACGCTATTTCCTAGAGATGAAGTATCGCATTCACATTCATTTGAAGTGTAGACAAGGAATACATAACACTTCGCAAATCATGTTATATCTTACCATGAAACATAGAATTGAGATGCGATATCGCGTTTTAAGAACATATGAACTCTGTTGCTACGAGACGTAGACATCTGCAATCGCTATTTCCTTGCAAGGAAGTGTCGCATTTACATTCATTTGAAGTGTAGACGAGGAATACATAACACTTCGCCAATCATATTATATCTTACCATGAAACATAGAAATGAGATGCGATATCGCGTTTTAAGAAGCATTAGGACACTATTGCTACGATACGTAGACATCTGCAAACGCTATTTCCTTGCAAGGAAGTGTCGCATTTACATTCATTTGAATCGTAGACGAGGAATGCATAACACTTCGCAATGAATATTATATCTTATCAGGAAACATAGATATGAGATGCAATATCTCGTTTTAAGAATCATATGAACTCTATTGCTACGATACGTAGACATCTGCAGACGCTATTGCCTAGCGAGGAAGTATCGCATTCACATTCATTTGAAGTGTAGACGAGGAATCCATAACACTTCGCAAATCATGTTATATCTTACCATGAAACATAGAAATGAGATGCGATATCGCGTTTTAAGAATCATATGAACTCTATTGCTACGATACGTAGACATCTGCAATCGCTATTTCCTTGCAAGGAAGTGTCGCATTTACATTCATTTGAAGTGTAGACGAGGAATACATGATACTTCGCAAATCATATTATATCTTACCATGAAACATAGAAATGAGATGCGATATCGCGTTTTAAGAAGCATTAGGACACTATTGCTACGATAGGTAGACATTTGCAAACGCTATTTCCTAGCAAAGAAGTGTCGCAATTACATTCATTTGAAGTGTAGACGAGGAATACATAACACTTCGCAAATCATATTATATCATACCATGAAACATAGAAATGAGATGCGATATCGCGTTTTAGGAAGCATTAGAACTATATTGCTACGATACGTAGACATCTGCAAACGCTATTTCCTTGCATGGAAGTGTCGCATTTACATTCATTTGAACCGTAGACGAGGAATGCATAACACTTCGCAATGAATATTATATCTTATCATGATACATAGATATGAGATGCAATATCTCGTTTTAAGAAGCACTAGAAAGCTATTGCTACGATACGTAGACATCTGCAAACGCTATTTCCTAGCGAGGAAGTATCGCATTTACATTCATTTGAAGTGTAGACGAGGAATACATGATACTTCGCTAATCATATAATATCTTACCATGAAACATAGAAATGAGATGCGATATCGCGTTTTAAGAAGCAGTAGAACACTATTGCTACGATAGGTAGACATTTGCAAACGCTATTTCCTAGAAAAGAAGTGTCGCATTTACATTCATTTGAAGTGTAGACGAGGAATACATAACACTTCGCAAATCATATTATATCTTACCATGAAACATAGAAATGAGATGCGATATCGCGTTTTAAGAATCATATGAACTCTATTGCTACGATACGTAGACATCTGCAATCGCTATTTCCTTGCAAGGAAGTGTCGCATTACATCATTTAACGAGAATACAAAATAATAGAAGATGTAGACGATTAATAATAAGACGAGGAATCATAACACTTCGCAAATCATATTATATCTTACCATGAAACATAGAAATGAGATGCGATATCGCGTTTCAAGTAGCATTAGAACTCTATTGCTACGATACCTAGACATCTGCAGACGCTATTTCCTAGCAAGGAAGTGTCGCATTTACATTCATTTGAAGTGTAGACGAGGAATACATGATACTTCGCAAATCATATTATATCTTACCATGAAACATAGAAATGAGATGCGATATCGCGTTTTAAGAAGCATTTGAACTCTATTGCATCGATACGTAGACATCTGCAAACGCTATTTTCTAGCAAGGAAGTGTCGCATTTACATTCATTTGAAGTGTAGGCGAGGAATACATGACACTTCGCAAATCATATTATATATCACCATGAAACATAGAAATGAGATGCGATATCGCGTTTTAAGAAGCATTAGAACTCTATTGCTACGATACGTAGACATCTGCAAACGCTATTTCCTTGCAAGGAAGTGTCGCATTTACATTCATTTGAATCGTAGACGAGGAAAGCATAACACTTCGCAATGAATATTATATCTTATCAGGAAACATAGATACGAGATGCAATATCTCGTTTTAAGAAGCATTTGAACTCTATTGCTTCGATACGTAGACATCTGCAAACGCTATTTCCTAGCAAGGAAGTGTCGCATTTACATTCATTTGAAGTGTAAGCGAGGAATACATGACACTTCGCAAATCATATTATATATCACCATGAAACATAGAAATGAGATGCGATATCGCGATTTAAGAAGCATTAGAACTCTATTGCTACGATACCTAGACATCTGCAGACGCTATTTCCTAGCGAGGAAGTATCGCATTCACATTCATTTGAAGTGTAGACAAGGAATACATAACACTTCGCAAATCATGTTATATCTTACCATGAAACATAGAATTGAGATGCGATGTCGCGTTGTAAGAAGCATTAGAACTCTATTGCTACGATACGTAGACATCTGCAAACGCTATTTCCTTGCAAGGAAGTGCACATTTACATATAGTTGATGTGTAGACGAGGAATACATAACACTTCGCAAATCATACTATATCTTACCATGAAACATAGAAATGAGATGCGATATCGCGTTTTAAGAAGCATTAGAACTCTATTGCTACGATACGTAGACATCTGCAAACGCTATTTCCTTGCAAGGAAGTGTCGCATTTACATTCATTTGAATCGTAGACGAGGAATGCATAACACTTCGCAATGAATATTATATCTTATCAGGAAACATAGATATGAGATGCAATATCTCGTTTTAAGAAGCATTTGAACTCTATTGCATCGATACGTAGACATCTGCAAACGCTATTTTCTAGCAAGGAAGTGTCGCATTTACATTCATTTGAAGTGTAGGCGAGGAATACATGACACTTCGCAAATCATATTATATATCACCATGAAACATAGAAATGAGATGCGATATCGCGTTTTAAGAAGCTTTAGAACTCTATTGCTACGATACGTTGACATCTGCAAGCGCTATTTCCTTGCAAGGAAATGTCGCATTTACATTCATTTGAATCGTAGACGAGGAATGCATAACACTTCGCAATGAATATTATATCTTATCAGGAAACATAGATATGAGATGCAATATCTCGTTTTAAGAAGCATTTGAACTCTATTGCTTCGATACGTAGACATCTGCAAATGCTATTTCCATGCAAGGAAATGTCGCATTTACATTCATTTGAATCGTAGACGAGGAATGCATAACACGTCGCAATGAATATTATATCTTATCAGGAAACATAGATATGAGATGCAATACCTCGTTTTAAGAAGCATTTGAACTCTATTGCTTCGATACGTAGAAATCTGCAAACGCTATTTCCTAGCAAGGAAGTGTCGCATTTACATTCATTTGAAGTGTAGGCGAGGAATACATGACACTTCGCAAATCATATTATATCTCACCTTAAGAAGCATTAGAACTCTATTGCTACGATACCTAGACATCTGCAAACGCTATTTCCTAGAGATGAAGTATCGCATTCACATTCATTTGAAGTGTAGACAAGGAATACATAACACTTCGCAAATCATGTTATATCTTACCATGAAACATAGAATTGAGATGCGATATCGCGTTCTAAGAACATATGAACTCTGTTGCTACGAGACGTAGACATCTGCAATCGCTATTTCCTTGCAAGGAAGTGTCGCATTTACATTCATTTGAAGTGTAGACGAGGAATACATAACACTTCGCAAATCATATTATATCTTACCATGAAACATAGAAATGAGATGCGATATCGCGTTTTAAGAAGCATTAGGACTCTATATTGCTGCGATACGTTGACATCTGCAAACGCTATTTCCTTGCAAGGAAGTGTCGCATTTACATTCATTTGAATCGTAGACGAGGAATGCATAACACGTCACAATGAATATTATATCTTATCAGGAAACATAGATATGAGATGCAATATCTCGTTTTAAGTAGCATTTTAACCCTATTGCTTCGATACGTAGACATCTGCAAACGCTATATCCTAGCAAGGAAGTGTCGCATTTACATTGATTTGAAGTGTAGGCGAGGAATACATGACACTTCGCAAATCATATTATATCTCACCATGAAACATAGAAATGAGATTCGATATCGCGTTTTAAGAAGCATTAGAAAGCTATTGCTACGATACGTAGACATCTGCAAACGCTATTTCCTTGCAAGAAAGTGTCGCATTTACATTCATTTGTAGTGTAGACGAGGAATACATGACACTTCGCAAATCATATTATATCTTACCATGAAACATAGAAATGAGATTCGATATCGCGTTTTAAGTAGCATTAGAAAGCTATTGCTTCGATACGTAGACATCTGCAAACGCTATTTCCTAGCGAGGAAGTATCGCATTCACATTCATTTGAAGTGTAGACAAGGAATACATAACACTTCGCAAATCATGTTATATCTTACCATGAAACATAGAATTGTGATGCGATATCGCGTTTTAAGAACATATGAACTCTATTGCTACGAGACGTAGACATCTGCAATCGCTATTTCCTTGCAAGGAAGTGTCGCATTTACATTCGTTTGAAGTGTAGACGAGGAATACATAACACTTCGCAAATCATATTATATCTTACCATGAAACATAGAAATGAGATGCGATATCGCGTTTTAAGAATCATAAGAACTCTATTGCTACGATACGTAGACATCAGCAATCGCTATTTCCTTGCAAGGAAGTGTCGCATTTACATTCATTTGAAGTGTATACGAGGAATACATGACACTTCGCAAATCATATTATATCTTACCATGAAACATAGAAATGAGATGCGATATCGCATTTTAAGAATCATAGGAACACTATTGCTACGATACGTAGACATCTGCAAACGCTATTTCCTTGCAAAGAAGTGTCGCATTTACATTCATTTGAAGTGTAGACGAGGAATACATAACACTTCGCAAATCATATTATATCTTACCATGAAACATAGAAATGAGATGCGATATCGCGTTTTAAGAATCATAAGAACTCCATTGCTACGATACGTAGACATCAGCAATCGCTATTTCCTTGCAAGGAAGTGTCGCATTTACATTCATTTGAAGTGTATACGAGGAATACATGACACTTCGCAAATCATATTATATCCTACCATGAAGCATAGAAATGATATTTGATATCGCGTTTTAAGAAGTATTAGAAAGCTATTGCTACGATACGTTGACATCTGCAAATGCTATTTCCTAGCGAGGAAGTATCGCATTCACATTCGTTTGAAGTGTAGACAAGGAATACATAACACTCCGCAAATCATGTTATATCTTACCATGAAACATAGAAATGAGATGCTATATCGCGTTTTAAGAATCACATGAACTCTATTGCTACGGTACGTAGACATCAGCAATCGCTATTTCCTTGCAAGGAAGTGTCGCATTTACATTCATTTGAAGTGTATACGAGGAATACATGACACTTCGCAAATCATATTACATCTTACCATGAAACATAGAAATGAGATGCGATATCGCGTTTTAAGAAGCATTAGATCTCTATTGCTACGATACCTAGACATCTGCAGACGCTATTTCCTAGCAAGGAAGTATCTCATTTACAATCATTTGTAGTGTAGACGAGGAATACATGACACTTCGCAAATCATATTATATCTTACCATGAAACATAGAAATGAGATGTGATATCGCGTTTTATGAAGCATTAGAAAACTATTGCTACGAGACGTAGACATCTGCAAACGCTATATCCTAGCAAGGAAGTGTCGCATTTACATTCATTTGAAGTGTAGGCGAGGAATACGTGACACTTCGCAAATCATATTATATCTTACCATGAAACATAGAAATGAGATGCGATATCGCGTTTTAAGAAGCATTAGAACTCTTTTGCTACGATACCTAGACATCTGCAGACGCTATTTCCTAGCAAGGAAGTATCGCATTCACATTCATTTGAAGTGTAGACGAGGAATCCATAACACTTCGCAAATCATGTTATATCTTACCATGAAACATAGAAATGAGATGCGATATCGCGTTTTAAGAATCATATGAACTCTATTGCTACGATACGTAGACATCTGCAAACGCTATTTCCTAGCAAAGAAGTGTCGCATTCACATTCATTTGAAGCGTAGACGAGGAATACATAACACTTCGCAAATCATGCTATATCTTACCATGAAACATAGAAATGAGATGCGATATCGCGTTTTAAGCATCCTATGAACTCTATTGCTACGAGACGTAGACATCTGCAAACGCTATTTCCTAGCAAAGAAGTCTCGCATTTACATTCATTTGAAGTATAGGCGAGGAATACATAACACTTCGCAAATAATATTACATCTTACCATGAAACATAGAAATGAGATGCGATATCGCGTTTTAAGAAGCATTAGAACTCTATTGCTACGATACCTAGACATCTGCAGACGCTATTTCCTAGCAAGGAAGTGTCGCATTTACATTCATTTGAAGTGTAGACGAGGAATACATGATACTTCGCAAATAATATTACATCTTACCATGAAACATAGAAATGAGATGCGATATCGCGTTTTAAGAATCATATGAACTCTATTGCTACGATACGTAGACATCTGCAATCGCTATTTCCTTGCAAGGAAGTGTCGCATTTACATTCATTTGAAGTGTAGACGAGGAATACATGATACTTCGCAAATCATATTATATCTTACCATGAAACATAGAAATGAGATGCGATATCGCGTTTTAAGAAGCATTAGGACACTATTGCTACGATAGGTAGACATTTGCAAACGCTATTTCCTAGCAAAGAAGTGTCGCAATTACATTCATTTGAAGTGTAGACGAGGAATACATAACACTTCGCAAATCATATTATATCATACCATGAAACATAGAAATGAGATGCGATATCGCGTTTTAGGAAGCATTAGAACTCTATTGCTACGATACGTAGACATCTGCAAACGCTATTTCCTTGCATGGAAGTGTCGCATTTACATTCATTTGAACCGTAGACGAGGAATGCATAACACTTCGCAATGAATATTATATCTTATCATGATACATAGATATGAGATGCAATATCTCGTTTTAAGAAGCACTAGAAAGCTATTGCTACGATACGTAGACATCTGCAAACGCTATTTCCTAGCGAGGAAGTATCGCATTCACATTCATTTGAAGCGTAGACGAGGAATACATAACACTTCGCAAATCATGCTATATCTTACCATGAAGCATAGAAATGAGATGCGATATCGCGTTTTAAGAATCATATGAACTCTATTGCTACGATACGTAGACATCTGCAATCGCTATTTCCTTGCAAGGAAGTGTCGCATTTACATTCATTTGAAGTGTAGACGAGGAATACATAACACTTCGCAAATCATATTATATCTTACCATGAAGCATAGAAATGAGATGCGATATCGCGTTTTAAGTAGCATTAGAACTCTATTGCTACGATACGTTGACATCTGCAAACGCTATTTCCTTGCAAGGAAATGTCGCATTTACATTCATTTGAATCGTAGACGAGGAATGCATAACACGTCGCAATGAATATTATATCTTATCAGGAAACATAGATATGAGATGCAATATCTCGTTTTAAGAAGCATTTGAACTCTATTGCTTCGGTACGTAGACATCTGCAAACGCTATTTCCTAGCAAGGAAGTGTCGCATTTACAATCATTTGAAGTGTAGGCGAGGAATACATGACACTTCGCAAATCATATTATATCTCACCATGAAACATAGAAATGAGATTCGATATCGCGTTTTAAGAAGCATTAGAAAGCTATTGCTACGATACGTAGACATCTGCAAACGCTATTTCCTAGCGAGGAAGTATCGCATTCACATTCATTTGAAGTGTAGACAAGGAATACATAACACTTCGCAAATCATGTTATATCTTACCATAAAACATAGAATTGAGATGCGATATCGCGTTTTAAGCATCCTATGAACTCTATTGCTACGAGACGTAGACATCTGCAAACGCTATTTCCTAGCAAAGAAGTCTCGCATTTACATTCATTTGAAGTATAGGCGAGGAATACATAACACTTCGCAAATAATATTACATCTTACCATGAAACATAGAAATGAGATGCGATATCGCGTTTTAAGAAGCATTAGAACTCTATTGCTACGATACCTAGACATCTGCAGACGCTATTTCCTAGCAAGGAAGTGTCGCATTTACATTCATTTGAAGTGTAGACGAGGAATACATGATACTTCGCAAATAATATTACATCTTACCATGAAACATAGAAATGAGATGCGATATCGCGTTTTAAGAAGCATTAGAATTCTATTGCTACGATACGTAGACTTCTGCAAACGCTATTTCCTAGCAAGGAAGTGTCGTATTTACATTCATTTGAATCGTAGGCGAGGAATGCATAACACTTCGCAATGAATATTATATCTTATCATGAAACGTAGATATGAGATGCAATATCTCGTTTTAAGAAGCATGTGAACTCTATTGCTTCGATACGTAGACATCTGTAAACGCTATTTCCTAGCAAGGAAGTGTCGCATTTACATCCATTTGAATCGTAGACCAGGAATGCATAACACTTCGCAATGAATATTATATCTTATCATGAAACATAGATATGAGATGCAATATCTCGTTTTAGGAAGCATTTGAACTCTATTGCTTCGATACGTAGACATCTGCAAACGCTATTTCCTAGCGAGGAAGTATTGCATTCACATTCATTTGAAGTGTAGACGAGGAGTACATAACACTTCGCAATGAATATTATATCTTATCATGAAACATAGATATGAGATGCAATATCTCCTTTTAGGAAGCATTTGAACTCTATTGCTTCGATACGTAGACATCTGCAAACGCTATTTCCTAGCAAGGAAGTGTCGCTTTTACATTCATTTGAAGTGTAGACGAGGAATACATCACACTTCGCAAATCATATTATATCTTACCATGAAACATAGAAATGAGATGCGATATCGCGTTTTAGGAAGCATTAGAACTCTATTGCAACGATACGTTGACATCTGCAAACGCTATTTCCTTGCAAGGAAATGTCGCATTTACATTCATTTGAATCGTAGACGAGGAATGCATAACACTTCGCAATGAATATTATATCTTATCAGGAAACATAGATATGAGATGCAATATCTCGTTTTAAGAAGCATTTGAACTCTATTGCTTCGATACGTAGACATCTGCAAACGCTATTTCCTAGCAAGGAAGTATCGCATTTACATTCATTTGAAGTGTAGGCGAGGAATGCGTGACACTTCGCAAATCATATTATATCTTACCATGAAACATAGAAATGAGATGCGATATCGCGTTTTAAGAAGCATTAGAACTGTTTTGCTACGATACCTAGACATCTGCAGACGCTATTTCCTAGCAAGGAAGTATCGCATTTACATTCATTTGTAGTGTAGACGAGGAATACATGACATTTCGCAAATCATGTTATATCTTACCATGAAACATAGAAATGAGATGCGATATCGCGTTTTAAGAAGCATTAGAACCCTATTGCTACGATACCTAGACATCTGCTGACGCTATTTCCTTGCAAGGAAGTGTCGCATTTACATTCATTTGAATCGTAGACAAGGAATACATATCACTTCGCAAATCATGTTATATCTTACCATGAAACATAGAAATGAGGTGCGATATCGCGTTTTAAGAATCATATGAACTCTATTGCTACGAGACGTAGACATCTGCAATCGCTATTTCCTTGCAAGGAAGTGTCGCATTTACATTCATTTGAAGTGTAGACGAGGAATACATAACACTTCGCAAATCATATTATATCTTACCATGAAACATAGAAATGATGTGCGATATCGCGTTTTAAGAATCATAAGAACTCTATTGCTACGATACGTAGACATCAGCAATCGCTATTTCCTTGCAAGGAAGTGTCGCATTTACATTCATTTGAAGTGTATACGAGGAATACATGACACTTCGCAAATCATATTATATCTTACCATGAAACATAGAAATGAGATGCGATATCGCATTTTAAGAATCATAGGAACTCTATTGCTACGATACGTAGACATCTGCAAACGCTATTTCCTTGCAAAGAAGTGTCGCATTTACATTCATTTGAAGTGTAGACGAGGAATACATAACACTTCGCAAATCATATTATATCTTACCATGAAACATAGAAATGAGATGCGATATCGCGTTTTAAGAATCATAAGAACTCTATTGCTACGATACGTAGACATCAGCAATCGCTATTTCCTTGCAAGGAAGTGTCGCATTTACATTCATTTGAAGTGTATACGAGGAATACATGACACTTCGCAAATCATATTATATCTTACCATGAAACATAGAAATGAGATGCGATATCGCATTTTAAGAATCATAGGAACACTATTGCTACGATACGTAGACATCTGCAAACGCTATTTCCTTGCAAAGAAGTGTCGCATTTACATTCATTTGAAGTGTAGACGAGGAATACATAACACTTCGCAAATCATATTATATCTTACCATGAAACATAGAAATGAGATGCGATATCGCGTTTTAAGAATCATAAGAACTCCATTGCTACGATACGTAGACATCAGCAATCGCTATTTCCTTGCAAGGAAGTGTCGCATTTACATTCATTTGAAGTGTATACGAGGAATACATGACACTTCGCAAATCATATTATATCCTACCATGAAGCATAGAAATGATATTTGATATCGCGTTTTAAGAAGTATTAGAAAGCTATTGCTACGATACGTTGACATCTGCAAATGCTATTTCCTAGCGAGGAAGTATCGCATTCACATTCGTTTGAAGTGTAGACAAGGAATACATAACACTCCGCAAATCATGTTATATCTTACCATGAAACATAGAAATGAGATGCTATATCGCGTTTTAAGAATCACATGAACTCTATTGCTACGGTACGTAGACATCAGCAATCGCTATTTCCTTGCAAGGAAGTGTCGCATTTACATTCATTTGAAGTGTATACGAGGAATACATGACACTTCGCAAATCATATTACATCTTACCATGAAACATAGAAATGAGATGCGATATGGCGTTTTAAGAAGCATTAGATCTCTATTGCTACGATACCTAGACATCTGCAGACGCTATTTCCTAGCAAGGAAGTATCTCATTTACAATCATTTGTAGTGTAGACGAGGAATACATGACACTTCGCAATGAATATTATATCTTATCATGAAACATAGATATGAGATGCAATATCTCGTTTTAAGAAGCATTAGAAAGCTATTGCTACGATACGTAGACATCTGCAAACGCTATTTCCTAGCGAGGAAGTATCGCATTCACATTCATTTGAAGTGTAGACGAGGAATACATAACACTTCGCAAATCATGTTATATCTTACCATGAAACATAGAAATGAGATGCGATATCGCGTTTTAAGAATCATATGAACTCTATTGCTACGATACGTAGACATCTGCAATCGCTATTTCCTTGCAAGGAAGTGTCGCATTTACATTCATTTGAAGTGTAGACGAGGAATACATAACACTTCGCAAATCATATTATATCTTACCATGAAACATAGAAATGAGATGCGATATCGCGTTTCAAGTAGCATTAGAACTCTATTGCTACGATACCTAGACATCTGCAGACGCTATTTCCTAGCAAGGAAGTGTCGCATTTACATTCATTTGAAGTGTAGACGAGGAATACATGATACTTCGCAAATCATATTGTATCTTACCATGAAACATAGAAATGAGATGCGATATAGCGTTTTAAGAAGCATTAGAACACTATTGCTACGATAGGTAGACATTTGCAAACGCTATTTCCTAGCAAAGAAGTGTCGCATTTACATTCATTTGAAGTGTAGACGAGGAATACATAACACTTCGCAAATCATATTATATCATACCATGAAACATAGAAATGAGATGCGATATCGCGTTTTAAGAAGCATTAGAACTCTATTGCTACGATACCTAGACATCTGCAGACGCTATTTCCTAGCAAGGAAGTGTCGCATTTACATTCATTTGAAGTGTAGACGAGGAATACATGATACGTCGCAAATCATATTATATCTTACCATGAAACATAGAAATGGGATGCGATATCCCGCTTTAAGAAGTATTAGAAATGGACTGCATCGATACGTAGACATCTGCAAACGCTATTTCCTAGCAAGGAAGTGACGCTTTTACATTCATTTGAAGAGTTTGCGAGCTATACATGACACTTCGCAATGAATATTATATCTTATAATGAAACATAGAAGTGAGATGCGATATCGGGTCTTAAGGAGCATTAGAATTCTATTGCTTCGATACGTAGATACCTGCAATCGCTATTTCCTAGCAAGGAAGTGTCGCATTTACATTCATTTGAAGTGTATGCGAGGTATACATAACGCTTCGCAACGAACATTATATCTTATTGCGAAACATAGAAATGACATGCGACATCGCGATTTAAGAAACATTAGATCTCTATTGCAACGATACTTAGACATCTGCAAACGGCATTTCCTAGCATGGAAGTGTCGCATTTACATTCTTTTGAAGTGAATACGAGGTATACATAACACTCCACAATGAATATTCTGTCTTATCATGAAACATAGAAGTGAGAAGCGATATCGCGATTTAAGATGTACCGGAACTATAATGCTTCGATACGTGGACATCTGCAAACGCTACTTCCTAGCAAGGAAGTGTCGCATTTACATTCTTTTGAAGTGAGTACGAGGTATACATCTCAATTCGCAATGAATTTTATACCTTATCATGAAACATAGAAATGAGATGCGGTATATCTCATTTTATGAAGCATTAGAACACTATTGTTTCGATACGTCGGCATCTGGACCAGCTATTTCCTAGCAAGGAAGTGTCGCACTTACATTCTTTTGAAGTGTTGACGACGAATACATAACACTGCACATTGAATATTATATCTCATCACGAAACATTGAAATGAGATGCGATGCCGCATTTTAAGAAGCATTAGATCTCTATTGCTACGATACGTAGACATCTGCAAACGCTATTTCCTAGAAAGAAAGTGTCGCATTTACATTAATTTGAGTCGTAGACTAGGTTTACATAACACTTCGCAATGAATATTATATCTAATCGTGAAACACAGAAATGAGATGCGATATCGCGTTTTAAGAAGCAATGGAACTCTATTGCTACGATACGTAGACATCTGCAAACGCTACTTCCTAGCATGGAAGAGTCGCATTTACATTCTTTTGAAGTGAATACGAGGTATACCTGGCACTTTGCAAAGAATATTATACCTTATCATGAAACATTGAAATGAGATGCGATAGGGCGATTTAAGAAGCATTAGAACCCTATTGCTTCGATCGTAGTCATCTGCCACCGCTATTTCCTAGCTAGGAAGTGTCGCATTTACATCCATTTGAAGTATAGACGAGATATACCTGTCACTTCGCAATGAATATTATATATTATCATGAAACATAGAAATGAGATGCGATATGACGATTTAAGAAGCATTAGAATTCTATTGCTTCGATACGTAGACATCTGCAGACGCTATTTCCTAGCAAGGAAGTGTCGCATTTACATTCTATTGAAGTGAATTCGAGGTATACATAACACTGCACAATGAATATTATATCTTATCATGAAACATAGAAATGAGATGCGATATAGCGATTTAAGAAGCACTAGAACTCTACTGCTTCGATACGTAGACATCTGCAAACGCCATTTACTAGCAAGGAAGTGTCGCATTTACATTCATTTGAAGTGAACACGAGGTATACATGACACTTCGCAATGAATATTATACCTTATCATGAAACATAGGAGAGAGATGCCATATCGCGTTTTAGGACGTATTAGAACTCTATTGCTGCGATACGTAGACATCTGCAAACGCTATTTCCTAGCATGGAAGTGTCGCATTTACATTCTTTTGAAGTGAATACGAGGTATACATGACACTTCGCAATGAATATTATACCTTATCATGAAACATAGAAGAGAGGTGCGATATCGCGTTTTAGGAAGCATTAAAACTCTATTGCTGCGATACGTAGACATCTGCAAACGCTATTTCCTAGCATGGAATTGTCGCAATTACATTCTTTTGAAGTGAATACGAGATATGCATGACACTTCGCAGTGAATATTATATCTTATCATGAAACATAGGAATGAGGTGCTATATCGCGTTTTGAGAAGCATTAGAACTCTACAGCTACGATACGTAGACATCTGCAAAGGCTATTTCCTAGCATGGAAGGGTTGCATTTACATTCTTTTGAAGTGAGTACGAGGTATACATAACACTCCATAATGAATATTATATCTTATCATGAAACATAGCAGTGAGATGCGATATCGCGTTTTAAGAAGCATTAGAACTCTATTGCTACGATACGCAGACATCTGCAAAAGCTATTTCCTAGCATGGAAGTGTCGCATTTACATTCTCTTGAAGTGAATACGAGATGTACATGACACTTCGCAATGAATATTATAGCTTATCATGAAACATAGGAATTAGGTGCTATATCGCGTTTGAGAAGCATTAGAACTCTATTGCTATTATACGTAGACATCTGCAAACTCTATTTCCTAGCAAGGAAATTTCGCACTTACATTCCACTGAAGTGAATACGAGGTATACATAACATTACACAATGAATATTATATCTTATTACGAAACATAGAAGTGAAATACGACATCTCGTTTTAAGAAGCATTAGTACTCTATTGCTGTGATACGTAGACATCTGCAAACAATATTTCCTAGCATGGAAGTGTCATATTTACATTCTTTTGAAGTGAATACGAGGTATACATGACACTTCGCAATGAATATTATACCTTATCATGAAACATAGAAGGGAGGTGCGATATCGCGTTTTAGGAAGCATTAAAACTCTATTGCTGCGATACGTAGACATCTGCAAACGCTATTTCCTCTCATGGAAATGTCGCATTTACATTCTTTTGAAGTGAATACGAGATATACATGACACTTCGCAATGAATATTATACCTTATCATGAAACATAGAAGAGAGGTGCGATATCGCATTTTAGGGAGCATTAGAACTCTATTGCTGTGATACGTAGACATCTGCAAACAATATTTCCTAGCAAGGAAGTGTCGCATTTACATTCTTGTGAAGTTAAATCGAGGTATACATGACACTTCGCAATGAATATTATATCTTATCATGGAACATAGAAGTGAGATGCGATATCGCGTTCTAAGAAGCATTAGAACCCTATTGCTACGATACGTAGACATCTGCAAAAGCTATTTCCTAGCATGGAAGTGTCGCATTTACATTCATTTGAAGTGAACAAGAGGTATACATGACACATCGCAATGAATATTATACCTTATTATGAAACATAGAAGAGAGATGCCATATCGCGTTTTAGGACGTATTAGAACTCTATTGCTGCGATACGTAGACATCTGCAAACGCTATTTCCTAGCATGGAAGTGTCGCATTTACATTCTTGTGAAGTGAATACGAGGTATACATGACACTTCGCAATGAATATTATACCTTATCATGAAACATAGAAGAGAGGTGCGATATCGCGTTTTAGGAAGCATTAAAACTCTATTGCTGCGATACGTAGACATCTGCAAACGCTATTTCCTAGCATGGAATTGTCGCATTTACATTCTTTTGAAGTGAATACGAGATATGCATGACACTTCGCAATGAATATTATATCTTATCATGAAACATAGGAATGAGGTGCTATATCGCATTTTAGGGAGCATTAGAACTCTATTGCTGTGATACATAGACATCTGCAAACAATATTTCCTAGCAAGGAAGTGTCGCATTTACATTCTTGTGAAGTGAAATCGAGGTATACATGACACTTCGCAATGAATATTATATCTTATCATGGAACATAGAAGTGAGATGCGATATCGCGTTCTAAGAAGCATTAGAACCCTATTGCTACGATACGTAGACATCTGCAAAAGCTATTTCCTAGCATGGAAGTGTCGCATTTACATTCATTTGAAGTGAACACGAGGTATACATGACACTTCGCAATGAATATTATACCTTATCATGAAACATAGGAGAGAGATGCCATATCGCGTTTTAGGACGTATTAGAACTCTATTGCTGCGATACGTAGACATCTGCAAACGCTATTTCCTAGCATGGAAGTGTCGCATTTACATTCTTTTGAAGTGAATACGAGGTATACATGACACTTCGCAATGAATATTATACCTTATCATGAAACATAGAAGAGAGGTGCGATATCGCGTTTTAGGAAGCATTAAAACTCTATTGCTGCGATACGTAGACATCTGCAAACGCTATTTCCTAGCATGGAATTGTCGCAATTACATTCTTTTGAAGTGAATACGAGATATGCATGACACTTCGCAGTGAATATTATATCTTATCATGAAACATAGGAATGAGGTGCTATATCGCGTTTTGAGAAGCATTAGAACTCTACAGCTACGATACGTAGACATCTGCAAAGGCTATTTCCTAGCATGGAAGGGTTGCATTTACATTCTTTTGAAGTGAGTACGAGGTATACATAACACTCCATAATGAATATTATATCTTATCATGAAACATAGCAGTGAGATGCGATATCGCGTTTTAAGAAGCATTAGAACTCTATTGCTACGATACGCAGACATCTGCAAAAGCTATTTCCTAGCATGGAAGTGTCGCATTTACATTCTCTTGAAGTGAATACGAGATGTACATGACACTTCGCAATGAATATTATAGCTTATCATGAAACATAGGAATTAGGTGCTATATCGCGTTTTGAGAAGCATTAGAACTCTATTGCTATTATACGTAGACATCTGCAAACTCTATTTCCTAGCAAGGAAATTTCGCACTTACATTCCACTGAAGTGAATACGAGGTATACATAACATTACACAATGAATATTATATCTTATTACGAAACATAGAAGTGAAATACGACATCTCGTTTTAAGAAGCATTAGTACTCTATTGCTGTGATACGTAGACATCTGCAAACAATATTTCCTAGCATGGAAGTGTCATATTTACATTCTTTTGAAGTGAATACGAGGTATACATGACACTTCGCAATGAATATTATATCTTATCATGAAACATAGAAGTGAGATGCGAGATCGCGTTCTAAGAAGCATTAGAACTCTATTGCTACGATACGTAGACATCTGCAAACGCTAGTTCCTAGCATGGAAGGGTCGCATTTACATTCTTTTGATGTGAATACGAGATATACATGACACTTCGCAATGAATATTATATCTTCTCATGAAACATAGCAGTGAGATGCGATATGGCGTTTTAAGAAGCATTAGAACTCTATTGCTACGATACGTAGACATCTGCAAACGCTATTTCCTAACATGGAAGGGTCGCATTTACATTCTTTTGAAGTGTATACGAGGTATACATGACACTTCGCAATGAATATTATATCTTATCATGAAACATAGAAGTGAGATGCGATATCGCGTTCTAAGAAGCATTAGAACTCTATTGCTACGATACGTAGACATCTGCAAAGGCTATTTCCTAGCATGGAAGGGTCGCATTTACATTCATTTGAAGTGAGTACGAGGTATACATAACACTCCATAATGAATATTATATCTTATCATGAAACATAGCAGTGAGATGCGATATCGCGTTTTAAGAAGCATTAGAACTCTATTGCTACGACACGTAGACATCTGCAAACGCTATTTCCTAGCATGGAAGTGTCGCATTTACATACATTTGAAGTGAATACGAGGTATACATGACACTTCGCTATGAATATTATACCTTATCATGAAACATAGAAGAGTGATGCGATATCGCGTTTTAGGAAGCATTGGAACTCTCTTGCTGCGATACGTAGACATCTGCAAACGCTATTTCCTAGCATGGAAGTGTCGCATTTACATTCTTTTGATGTGACTACGAGATATACATGACACTTCGCAGTGAATATTATATCTTGTCATGAAACATAGCAGTGAGATGCGATATCGCGTTTTAAGAAGCATTAGAACTCTATTGCTACGATACGTAGACATCTGCAAACGCTATTTCCTAGCATGGAAGTGTCGCATTTACATTCGTTTGAAGTGAATACGAGATATACATGACACTTCGCAATGAATATTATATCTTATCATGAAACATAGGAATGAGGTGCTATTTCGCGTTTTGAGAAGCATTAGAACTTTATTGCTACGATAAGTAGACATCTGCAAACGCTATTTCCTAGCATGGAAGTATCTTATTTACATTCTTTTGAAGTGAATACGAGGTATACATGACACTTCGCAATGAATATTATATCTTATCATGAAACATAAAAGTGAGATGCGATGTCGCGTTCTAAGAAGCATTAGAACTCTATTGCTACGATACGTAGACATCTGCAAAGGCTATTTCCTAGCATGGAAGGGTCGCATTTACATTCTTTTGAAGTGAGTACGAGGTATACATAACACTCCATAATGAATATTATATCTTATCATGAAACATAGCAGTGAGATGCGATATCGCGTTTTAAGAAGCATTAGAACTCTATTGCTACGATACGCAGACATCTGCAAAAGCTATTTCCTAGCATGGAAGTGTCGCATTTACATTCTCTTGAAGTGAATACGAGATGTACATGACACTTCGCAATGAATATTATAGCTTATCATGGAACATAGGAATTAGGTGCTATATCGCGTTTTGAGAAGCATTAGAACTCTATTGCTATTATACGTAGACATCTGCAAACTCTATTTCCTAGCAAGGAAATTTCGCACTTACATTCCACTGAAGTGAATACGAGGTATACATAACATTACACAATGAATATTATATCTTATTACGAAACATAGAAGTGAAATACGACATCTCGTTTTAAGAAGCATTAGTACTCTATTGCTGTGATACGTAGACATCTGCAAACAATATTTCCTAGCATGGAAGTGTCGCATTTACATTCTTTTGATGTGAGTACGAGATATACATGACACTTCGCAATGAATATTATATCTTGTCATGAAACATAGCAGTGAGATGCGATTTCGCGTTTTAAGAAGCATTAGAACTCTATTGCTACGATACGTAGACATCTGCAAACGCTATTTCCTAGCATGGAAGTGTCGCATTTACACTCGTTTGAAGTGAATACGAGATATACATGACACTTCGCAATGAATATTATATCTTATCATGAAACATAGGAATGAGGTGCTATATCGCGTTTTGAGAAGCATTAGAACTCTACTGCTACGATACGTAGACATCTGCAAACGCTATTTCCTAGCATGGAAGTGTCGCATTTACATTCGTTTGAAGTGAATACGAGATATACATGACACTTCGCAATGAATATTATATCTTATCATGAAACATAGGAATGAGGTGCTATATCGCGTTTTGAGAAGCATTAGAACTCTATTGCTACGATAAGTAGACATCTGCAAACGCTATTTCCTAGCATGGAAGTATCTTATTTACATTCTTTTGAA
This sequence comes from Xylocopa sonorina, assembly GCF_050948175.1. NCBI lineage: Eukaryota > Metazoa > Arthropoda > Insecta > Hymenoptera > Apidae > Xylocopa > Xylocopa sonorina. The sequence continues at coordinate 12,972 of NW_027490734.1, read as the reverse complement.
GTGAATACGAGGTATACATGACACTTCGCAATGAATATTATATCTTATCATGAAACATAAAAGTGAGATGCGATGTCGCGTTCTAAGAAGCATTAGAACTCTATTGCTACGATACGTAGACATCTGCAAAGGCTATTCCCTAGCATGGAAGGGTCGCATTTACTTTCTTTTGAAGTGAGTACGAGGTACACATATCACTCCATAATGAATATTATATCTTATCGTGAAACATAGCAGTGAGATGCGATATCGCGTTTTAAGAAGCATTAGAACTCTATTGCTACGATACGTAGACATCTGCAAACGCTATTTCCTAGCATGGAAGTGTCGCATTTACATTCATTTGAAGTGAATACGAGGGATACATGACACTTCGCTATGAATATTATACCTTATCATGAAACATAGAAGAGTGATGCGATATCGCGTTTTAAGAAGCATTAGAACTCTATTGCTACGATACGCAGACATCTGCAAAAGCTATTTCCTAGCATGGAAGTGTCGCATTTACATTCTCTTGAAGTGAATACGAGATGTACATGACACTTCGCAATGAATATTATAGCTTATCATGAAACATAGGAATTAGGTGCTATATCGCGTTTTGAGAAGCATTAGAACTCTATTGCTATTATACGTAGACATCTGCAAACTCTATTTCCTAGCAAGGAAATTTCGCACTTACATTCCACTGAAGTGAATACGAGGTATACATAACATTACACAATGAATATTATATCTTATTACGAAACATAGAAGTGAAATACGACATCTCGTTTTAAGAAGCATTAGTACTCTATTGCTGTGATACGTAGACATCTACAAACAATATTTCCTAGCATGGAAGGGTCGCATTTACATTCTTTTGATGTGAATACGAGATATACATGACACTTCGCAATGAATATTATATCTTCTCATGAAACATAGCAGTGAGATGCGATATGGCGTTTTAAGAAGCATTAGAACTCTATTGCTACGATACGTAGACATCTGCAAACGCTATTTCCTAGCATGGAAGTGTCGCATTTACATTCGTTTGAAGTGAATACGAGATATACATGACACTTCGCAATGAATATTATATCTTATCATGAAACATAGATGTGAGTTGCGATATCGCGTTCTAAGAAGCATTAGAACTCTATTGCTACGATACGTAGACATCTGCAAACGCTATTTCCTAGCATAGAAGTGTCTTATTTACATTCTTTTGAAGTGAATACGAGGTATACATGACACTTCGCAATGAATATTATATCTTATCATGAAACATAGAAGTGAGATGCGATATCGCGTTCTAAGAAGCATTAGAACTCTATTGCTACGATACGTAGACATCTGCAAACGCTATTTCCTAGCATGGAAGTGTCTTATTTACATTCTTTTGAAGTGAATACGATGTATACATGACACTTCGCAATGAATATTATATCTTATCATGAAACATAGAAGTGAGATGCGATATCGCGTTCTAAGAAGCATTAGAACTCTATTGCTACGATACGTAGACATCTGCAAACGCTATTTCCTAGCATCGAAGGGTCGCATTTACACTCTTTTGAAGTGAGTACGATGTATACATAACACTCCATAATGAATATTATATCTTTTCATGTAACATAGCAGTGAGATGCGATATCGCGTTCTAAGAAGTATTAGAACTCTATTGCTACGATACGTAGACATCTGCAAAGGCTATTTCCTAGCATGGAAGGGTCGCATTTACATTCTTTTGAAGTGAGTACGAGGTATACATAACACTCCATAATGAATATTATATCTTATCATGAAACATAGCAGTGAGATGCGATATCGCGTTTTAAGAAGCATTAGAACTCTATTGCTACGACACGTAGACATCTGCAAACGCTATTTCCTAGCATGGAAGTGTCGCATTTACATACATTTGAAGTGAATACGAGGTATACTTGACACTTCGCTATGAATATTATACCTTATCATGAAACATAGAAGAGTGATGCGATATCGCGTTTTAGGAAGCATTGGAACTCTCTTGGTGCGATACGTAGACATCTGCAAACGCTATTTCCTAGCATGGAAGTGTCGCATTTACATTCTTTTGATGTGAGTACGAGATATACATGACACTTCGCAATGAATATTATATCTTGTCATGAAACATAGCAGTGAGATGCGATATCGCGTTTTAAGAAGCATTAGAACTCTATTGCTACGATACGTAGACATCTGCAAACGCTATTTCCTAGCATGGAAGTGTCGCATTTACACTCGTTTGAAGTGAATACGAGATATACATGACACTTCGCAATGAATATTATATCTTATCATGAAACATAGGAATGAGGTGCTATATCGTGTTTTGAGAAGCATTAGAACTCTACTGCTACGATACGTAGACATCTGCAAACGCTATTTCCTAGCATGGAAGTATCTTATTTACATTCTTTTGAAGTGAATACGAGGTATACATGACACTTCGCAATGAATATTATATCTTATCATGAAACATAAAAGTGAGATGCGATGTCGCGTTCTAAGAAGCATTAGAACTCTATTGCTACGATACGTAGACATCTGCAAAGGCTATTCCCTAGCATGGAAGGGTCGCATTTACTTTCTTTTGAAGTGAGTACGAGGTACACATATCACTCCATAATTAATATTATATCTTATCGTGAAACATAGCAGTGAGATGCGATATCGCGTTTTAAGAAGCATTAGAACTCTATTGCTACGATACGTAGACATCTGCAAACGCTATTTCCTAGCATGGAAGTGTCGCATTTACATTCATTTGAAGTGAATACGAGGTATACATGACACTTCGCTATGAATATTATACCTTATCATGAAACATAGTAGAGTGATGCGATATCGCGTTTTAGGAAGCATTGGAACTCTATTGCTGCGATACGTAGACATCTGCAAACGCTATTTCCTAGCATGGAAGTGTCGCATTTACATTCATTTGATGTGAATACGAGGTATACATGACACTTCGCAATGAATATTATACCTTATCATGAAACATAGAAGAGAGATGCCATATCGCGTCTTAGGACGTATTAGAACTCTACTGCTGCGATACGTAGACATCTGCAAACGCTATTTCCTAGCATGGAAGTGTCGCATTTACATTCTTTTGAAGTGAATACGAGGTATACATGACACTTCGCAATGAATATTATACCTTATCATGAAACATAGAAGAGAGGTGCGATATCGCGTTTTAGGAAGCATTAATACTCTATTGCTGCGATACGTAGACATCTGCAAACGCTATTTCCTAGCATGGAATTGTCGCATTTACATTCTTTTGAAGTGAATACGAGATATGCATGACACTTCGCAATGAATATTATATCTTATCATGAAACATAGAAATGAAATACGACATCTCGTTTTAAGAAGCATTATTACTCTATTGCTGTGATACGTAGACATCTGCAAACAATATTTCCAAGCAAGGAAGTGTCGCATTTACATTCTTGTGAAGTGAAATCGAGGTATACATGACACTTCGCAATGAATATTATATCTTATCATGAAACATAGGAATGTGGTGCTATATCGCGTTTTGAGAAGCATTAGAACTCTATAGCTACGATACCTAGACATCTGCAAAGGCTATTTCCTAGCATGGAAGTGTCATATTTACATTCTTTTGAAGTGAGTACGAGGTACACATGACACTTCGCAATGAATATTATATCTTATCATGAAACATAGAAGTGAGATGCGATATCGCGTTCTAAGAAGCATTAGAACTCTATTGCTACGATACGTACACATCTGCAAACGCTATTTCCTAGCATGGAAGGGTCGCATTTACACTCTTTTGAAGTGAGTACGATGTATACGTAACACTCCATAATGAATATTATATCTTTTCATGAAACATAGCAGTGAGATGCGATATCGCGTTTTAAGAAGCATTAGAAATCTATTGCTACGATACGTAGACATCTGCAAACGCTATTTCCTAGCATGGAGGTGTCGCATTTACATTCTTTTGAAGTGAATACGAGATATACACGACACTTCGAAATGAATATTATACCTTATCATGAAACATAGAAGAGAGATGACATATCGCGTTTTAGGACGTATTAGAACTCTATTGCTGCGATACGTAGACATCTGCAAACGCTATTTCCTAGCATGGAAGTGTCGCATTTACATTCATTTGATGTGAATAAGAGGTATACATGACACTTCGCAATGAATATTATACCTTATCATGAAACATAGAAGAGAGATTCCATATCGCGTTTTAGGACGTATTAGAACTCTACTGCTGCGATACGTAGACATCTGCAAACGCTATTTCCTAGCATGGAAGTGTCGCATTTACATTCTTTTGAAGTGAATACGAGGTATACATGACACTTCGCAATGAATATTATACCTTATCATGAAACATAGAAGAGAGGTGCGATATCGCGTTTTAGGAAGCATTAATACTCTATTGCTGCGATACGTAGACATCTGCAAACGCTATTTCCTAGCATGGAATTGTCGCATTTACATTCTTTTGAAGTGAATACGAGATATGCATGACACTTCGCAATGAATATTATATCTTATCATGAAACATAGAAATGAAATACGACATCTCGTTTTAAGAAGCATTATTACTCTATTGCTGTGATACGTAGACATCTGCAAACAATATTTCCAAGCAAGGAAGTGTCGCATTTACATTCTTGTGAAGTGAAATCGAGGTATACATGACACTTCGCAATGAATATTATATCTTATCATGAAACATAGGAATGTGGTGCTATATCGCGTTTTGAGAAGCATTAGAACTCTATTGCTACGATACGTAGACATCTGCAAGCGCTATTTCCTAGCATGGAAGTGTCTTATTTACATTCTTTTGAAGTGAATACGAGGTATACATGACACTTCGCAATGAATATTATATCTTATCATGAAACATAGAAGTGAGATGCGATATCGCGTTCTAAGAAGCATTAGAACTCTATTGCTACGATACGTACACATCTGCAAACGCTATTTCCTAGCATGGAAGGGTCGCATTTACACTCTTTTGAAGTGAATACGAGATATACACGACACTTCGAAATGAATATTATACCTTATCATGAAACATAGAGGAGAGATGACATATCGCGTTTTAGGACGTATTAGAACTCTATTGCTGCGATACGTAGACATCTGCAAACGCTATTTCCTAGCATGGAAGTGTCGCATTTACATTCTTTTGAAGTGAATACGAGGTATACATGACACTTCGCAATGAATATTATACCTTATCATGAAACATAGAAGATAGGTGCGATATCGCTTTTTAGGGAGCATTAGAACTCTATTGCTGTGATACGTAGACATCTGCAAAGGCTATTTCCTCTCATGGAAATGTCGCATTTACATTCTTTTGAAGTGAATACGAGATATACATGACACTTCGCAATGAATATTGTATCTTATCATGAAACATAGGAATGAGGTGCTATATCGCGTTTTGAGAAGCATTAGAACTCTATTGCTACGATACTTAGACATCTGCAATCGCTATTTCCTAGCACGGAAGTGTCGCATTTACATTCTTTTGATGTGAATACGAGATATACATGACACTTCGCAATGAATATTATATCTTCTCATGAAATATAGCAGTGAGATGCGATATCGCGTTTTAAGAAGCATTAGAACTCTATTGCTACGATACGTAGACATCTGCAAACGCTATTTCCTAGCATGGAAGTGTCGCATTTACATTCATTTGCAGTGAATACGAGGTATACATGACACTTCGCTATGAATATTATACCTTATCATGAAACATAGAAGAGTGATGCGATATCGCGTTTTAGGAAGCATTGGAACTCTATTGCTGCGATACGTAGACATCTGCAAACGCTATTTCCTAGCATGGAAGTGTCGCATTTACATTCATTTGAAGTGAATACGAGGTATACATGACACTTCGGAATGAATATTATACCTTATCATAAAACATAGAAGAGAGATGCCATATCGCGTTTTAGGACGTATTAGAACTCTACTGCTGCGATACGTAGACATCTGCAAACGCTATTTCTTAGCATGGAAGTGTCGCATTTACATTCTTTTGAAGTGAATACGAGGTATACATGACACTTCGCAATGAATATTATACCTTATCATGAAACATAGAGGAGAGGTGCGATATCGCGTTTTAGGAAGCATTAATACTCTATTGCTGCGATACGTAGACATCTGCAAACGCTATTTCCTAGCATGGAATTGTCGCATTTACATTCTTTTGAAGTGAATACGAGATATGCATGACACTTCGCAATGAATATTATATCTTATCATGAAACATAGAAATGAAATACGACATCTAGTTTTAAGAAGCATTATTACTCTATTGCTGTGATACGTAGACATCTGCAAACAATATTTCCAAGCAAGGAAGTGTCGCATTTACATTCTTGTGAAGTGAAATCGAGGTATACATGACACTTCGCAATGAATATTATATCTTATCATGAAACATAGGAATGTGGTGCTATATCGCGTTTTGAGAAGCATTAGAACTCTATAGCTACGATACGTAGACATCTGCAAAGGCTATTTTCTAGCATGGAAGTGTCATATTTACATTCTTTTGAAGTGAGTACGAGGTACACATGACACTTCGCAATGAATATTATATCTTATCATGAAACATAGATGTGAGATGCGATATCGCGTTCTAAGAAGCATTAGAACTCTATTGCTACGATACGTAGACATCTGCAAACGCTATTTCCTAGCATGGAAGTGTCTTATTTACATTCTTTTGAAGTGAATACGAGGTATACATGACACTTCGCAATGAACATTATATCTTATCATGAAACATAGAATTGAGATGCGATATCGCGTTCTAAGAAGCATTAGAACTCTATTGCTACGATACGTAGACATCTGCAAACGCTATTTCCTAGCATGGAAGGGTCGCATTTACACTCTTTTGAAGTGAGTACGATGTATACGTAACACTCCATAATAAATATTATATCTTTTCATGAAACATAGCAGTGAGATGCGATATCGTGTTTTAAGAAGCATTAGAAATCTATTGCTACGATACGTAGACATCTGCAAACGCTATTTCCTAGCATGGAGGTGTCGCATTTACATTCTTTTGAAGTGAAAACGAGATATACACGACACTTCGAAATGAATATTATACCTTATCATGAAACATAGAAGAGAGATGCCATATCGCGTTTTAGGACGTATTAGAACTCTATTGCTGCGATACGTAGACATCTGCAAACGCTATTTCCTAGCATGGAAGTGTCGCATTTACATTCTTTTGAAGTGAATACGAGGTATACATGACACTTCGCAATGAATATTATACCTTATCATGAAACATAGAAGAGAGGTGCGATATCGCATTTTAAGGAGCATTAGAACTCTATTGCTGTGATACGTAGACATCTGCAAACAATATTTCCTAGCAAGGAAGTGTCGCATTTACATTCTTGTGAAGTGAAATCGAGGTATACATGACACTTCGCAATGAATATTATATCTTATAATGGAACACAGAAGTGAGATGCGATATCGCGTTCTAAGAAGCATTAGAACCCTATTGCTACGATACGTAGACATCTGCAAAAGCTATTTCCTAGCATGGAAGTGTCGCATTTACATTCATTTGAAGTGAATACGAGGTATACATGACACTTCGCAATGAATATTATACCTTATCATGAAACATAGAAGAGAGATGCCATATCGCGTTTTAGGACGTATTAGAACTCTATTGCTGCGATACGTAGACATCTGCAAACGCTATTTCCTAGCATGGAAGTGTCGCATTTACATTCTTTTCAAGTGAATACGAGGTATACATGACACTTCGCAATGAATATTATACCTTATCATGAAACATAGAAGGGAGGTGCGATATCGTGTTTTAGGAAGCATTAAAACTCTATTGCTGCGATACGTAGACATCTGCAAACGCTATTTCCTCTCATGGAAATGTCGCATTTACATTCTTTTGAAGTGAATACGAGATATACATGACACTTCGCAATGAATATTATAGCTTATCATGAAACATAGGAATGAGGTGCTATATCGCGTTTTGAGAAGCATTAGAACTCTATTGCTACGATACGTAGACATCTGCAGACGCTATTTCCTAGCATGGATGGGTCGCATTTACATTCTTTTGAAGTGAATACGTGGTATACATGACACTTCGCAATGAATATTATATGTTATCATGAAACATAGAAGTGAGATGCGATATCGCGTTCTAAGAAGCATTAGAACTCTATTGCTACGATACGTAGACATCTGCAAAGGCTATTTCCTAGCATGGAAGGGTCGCATTTACATTCTTTTGAAGTGAGTACGTGGTATACATAACACTCCATAATGAATATTATATCTTCTCATGAAACATAGCAGTGAGATGCGATATCGCGTTTTAAGAAGCATTAGAACTCTATTGCTACGATACGTAGACATCTGCAAACGCTATTTCCTAGCATGGAAGTGTCGCATTTACATTCGTTTGAAGTGAATACGAGATATACATGACACTTCGCAATGAATATTATATCTTATCATGAAACATAGGAATGAGGTGCTATATCGCGTTTTGAGAAGCATTAGAACTCTATTGCTACGATACTTAGACATCTGCAATCGCTATTTCCTAGCATGGAAGTGTCGCATTTACATTCTTTTGATGTGAATACGAGATATACATGACACTTCGCAATGAATATTATATTTTCTCATGAAACATAGCAGTGAGATGCGATATCGCGTTTTAAGAAGCATTAGAACTCTATTGCTACGATACGTAGACATCTGCAAACGCTATTTCCTAGCATGGAAGTGTCGCATTTACATTCTTTTGATGTGAATACGAGATATACATGACACTTCGCAATGAATATTATATCTTCTCATGAAACATAGCAGTGAGATGCGACGTCGCGTTCTAAGAAGCATTGGAACTCTATTGCTACGATACGTAGACATCTGCAAAGGCTATTCCCTAGCATGGAAGGGTCGCATTTACTTTCTTTTGAAGTGAGTACGAGGTACACATATCACTCCATAATGAATATTATATCTTATCGTGAAACATAGCAGTGAGATGCGATATCGCGTTTTAACAAGCATTAGAACTCTATTGCTACGATACGTAGACATCTGCAAACGCTATTTCCTAGCATGGAAGTGTCGCATTTACATTCATTTGAAGTGAATACGAGGTATACATGACACTTCGCTATGAATTTTATACCTTATCATGAAACATAGAAGAGTGATGCGATATCGCGTTTTAGGAAGCATTGGAACTCTATTGCTGCGATACGTAGACATCTGCAAACGCTATTTCCTAGCATGGAAGTGTCGCATTTACATTCTTTTGATGTGAATACGAGATATACATGACACTTCGCAATGAATATTATATCTTCTCATGAAACATAGCAGTGAGATGCGATATCGCGTTTTAAGAAGCATTAGAACTCTATTGCTACGATACGTAGACATCTGCAAACGCTATTTCCTAGCATGGAAGTGTCGCATTTACATTCATTTGAAGTGAATACGAGGTATACATGACACTTCGCAATGAATATTATACCTTATCATGAAACATAGAAGAGAGGTGCGATATCGCGTTTTAGGAAGCATTAATAATCTATTGCTGCGATACGTAGACATCTGCAAACGCCTCTTCCTAGCATGGAATTGTCGCATTTACATTCTTTTGCAGTGAATACGAGATATGCATGACACTTCGCAATGAATATTATATCTTATCATGAAACATAGATATGAAATACGACATCTCGTTTTAAGAAGCATTATTACTCTATTGCTGTGATACGTAGACATCTGCAAACAATATTTCCAAGCAAGGAAGTGTCGCATTTACATTCTTGTGAAGTGAAATCGAGGTATACATGACAATTCGCAATGAATATTATATCTTATCATGAAACATAGGAATGAGTGTGCTATATCGCGTTGTGAGAAGCATTAGAACTCTATAGCTACGATACGTAGACATCTGCAAAGGCTATTTCCTAGCATGGAAGGGTCGCATTTACATTCTTTTGAAGTGAGTACGAGGTATACATGACACTTCGCAATGAATATTATACCTTATCATGAAACATAGAAGAGAGATGCCATATCGCGTTTTAGGACGTATTAGAACTCTATTGCTGCGATACGTAGACATCTGCAAACGCTATTTCCTAGCATGGAAGTGTAGCATTTACATTCTATTCAAGTGAATACGAGGTATACATGACACTTCGCAATGAATATTATACCTTATCATGAAACATAGAAGGGAGGTGCGATATCGCGTTTTAGGAAGCATTAAAACTCTATTGCTGCGATACGTAGACATCTGCAAACGCTATTTCCTAGCATGGAAATGTCGCATTTACATTCTTTTGAAGTGAATACGAGATATACATGACACTTCGCAATGAATATTATAGCTTATCATGAAACATAGGAATGAGGTACTATATCGCGTTTTGAGAAGCATTAGAACTCTATTGCTGTTATACGTAGACATCTGCAAACTCTATTTCCTAGCAAGGAAATTTCGCACTTACATTCCACTGAAGTGAATACGAGGTATACATAACATTACACAATGAATATTATATCTTATTACGAAACATAGAAGTGAAATACGACATCTCGTTTTAAGAAGCATTAGTACTCTATTGCTGTGATACGTAGACATCTGCAAACAATATTTCCTAGCATGGAAGTGTCATATTTACATTCTTTTGAAGTGAATACGAGGTATACATGACTCTTCGCAATGAATATTATATCTTATCATGAAACATAGAAGTGAGATGCGAGATCGCGTTCTAAGAAGCATTAGAACTCTATTGCTACGATACGTAGACATCTGCAAACGCTATTTCCTAGCATGGAAGGGTCGCATTTACATTCTTTTGAAGTGAATACGAGGTATACATGACACTTCGCAATGAATATTATATCTTATCATGAAACATAGAAGTGAGATGCGATATCGCGTTCTAAGAAGCATTAGAACTCTATTGCTACGATACGTAGACATTTGCAAAGGCTATTTCCTAGCATGGAAGGGTCGCATTTACATTCTTTTGAAGTGAGTACGAGGTATACATAACACTCCATAATGAATATTATATCTTATCATGAAACATAGGAATGAGGTGCTATATCGCGTTTTGAGAGGCATTAGAACTCTATTGCTACGATACTTAGACATCTGCAATCGCTATTTCCTAGCATGGAAGTATCGCATTTACATTCTTTTGATGTGAATACGAGATATACATGACACTTCGCAATGAATATTATATCTTCTCATGAAGCATAGCAGTGAGATGCGATATCGCGTTTTAAGAAGCATTAGAACTCTATTGCTACGATACGTAGACATCTGCAAACGCTATTTCCTAGCATGGAAGGGTCGCATTTACATTCTTTTGAAGTGAGTACGAGGTATACATAACACTCCATAATGAATATTATATCTTATCATGAAACATAGGAATGAGGTGCTATATCGCGTTTTGAGAAGCATTAGAACTCTATTGCTACGATACTTAGACATCTGCAATCGCTATTTCCTAGCATGGAAGTGTCGCATTTACATTCTTTTGATGTGAGTACGAGATATACATGACACTTCGCAATGAATATTATATCTTCTCATGAAACATAGCAGTGAGATGCGATATCGCGTTTTAAGAAGCATTAGAACTCTATTGCTACGATACGTAGACATCTGCAAACGCTATTTCCTAGCATGGAAGTGTCGCATTTACATTCATTTGAAGTGAATACGAGGTATACATGACACTTCGCAATGAATATTATACCTTATCATGAAACATAGAAGAGAGGTGCGATATCGCGTTTTAGGAAGCATTAATAATCTATTGCTGCGATACGTAGACATCTGCAAACGCCTCTTCCTAGCATGGAATTGTCGCATTTACATTCTTTTGCAGTGAATACGAGATATGCATGACACTTCGCAATGAATATTATATCTTATCATGAAACATAGATATGAAATACGACATCTCGTTTTAAGAAGCATTATTACTCTATTGCTGTGATACGTAGACATCTGCAAACAATATTTCCAAGCAAGGAAGTGTCGCATTTACATTCTTGTGAAGTGAAATCGAGGTATACATGACAATTCGCAATGAATATTATATCTTATCATGAAACATAGGAATGAGGTGCTATATCGCGTTGTGAGAAGCATTAGAACTCTATAGCTACGATACGTAGACATCTGCAAAGGCTATTTCCTAGCATGGAAGGGTCGCATTTACATTCTTTTGAAGTGAGTACGAGGTATACATGACACTTCGCAATGAATATTATACCTTATCATGAAACATAGAAGAGAGATGCCATATCGCGTTTTAGGACGTATTAGAACTCTATTGCTGCGATACGTAGACATCTGCAAACGCTATTTCCTAGCATGGAAGTGTAGCATTTACATTCTATTCAAGTGAATACGAGGTATACATGACACTTCGCAATGAATATTATACCTTATCATGAAACATAGAAGGGAGGTGCGATATCGCGTTTTAGGAAGCATTAAAACTCTATTGCTGCGATACGTAGACATCTGCAAACGCTATTTCCTAGCATGGAAATGTCGCATTTACATTCTTTTGAAGTGAATACGAGATATACATGACACTTCGCAATGAATATTATAGCTTATCATGAAACATAGGAATGAGGTACTATATCGCGTTTTGAGAAGCATTAGAACTCTATTGCTATTATACGTAGACATCTGCAAACTCTATTTCCTAGCAAGGAAATTTCGCACTTACATTCCACTGAAGTGAATACGAGGTATACATAACATTACACAATGAATATTATATCTTATTACGAAACATAGAAGTGAAATACGACATCTCGTTTTAAGAAGCATTA
>NW_027490733.1:0-63832 GCF_050948175.1 Xylocopa sonorina | reverse complement strand
TAGAGTTCAAATGCTTCTTAAAACGAGATATTGCATCTCATATCTATGTTTCATGATAAGATATAATATTCTTTGCGAAGTGTTATGCATTCCTCGTCTACGATTCAAATGAATGTAAATGCGACACTTCCTTGCAAGGAGATAGCGTTTGCAGATGTCTACGTATCGTAGCAATAGCGTTCTTATGATTCTTAAAACGCGATATCGCATCTCATTTCTATGTTTCATGGTAAGATATAATATGATTTGCGAAGTGTTATGCATTCCTCGTCTACGATTCAAATGAATGTAAATGCGACACTTCCTCGCAAGGAGATAGCGTTTGCAGATGTCTACGTATCGTAGCAATAGCGTTCTTATGATTCTTAAAACGCGATATCGCATCTCATTTCTATGTTTCATGGTAAGATATAATATGATTTGCGAAGTGTTATGCGTTCCTCGTCTACGATTCAAATGAATGTAAATGCGACACTTCCTTGCTAGGAAATTGCGTTTGCAGATGTCTACGTATCAAAGCAATAGAGTTCAAATGCTTCTTAAAACGAGATATTGCATCTCATATCTATGTTTCATGATAAGATATAATATTCATTGCGAAGTGTTATGCATTCCTCGTCTACGATTCAAATGAATGTAAATGCGAAACTTCCTTGCTAGGAAATAGCGTCTGCAGATGTCTAGGTATCGTAGCAATAGGGTTCTAATGCTTCTTATAACGCGATATCGCATCTCATTTCTATGTTTCATGGTAGGATATAATATGATTTGCGAAGTGTTATGTATTCCTCGTTTACACTTCAAATGAATGTAAATGCGACACTTCCTTGCTAGGAAATAGCGTCTGCAGATGTCTAGGTATCGTAGCAATAGAGTTCTAATGCTTCTCAAAACGCGATATCGCATATCATTTCTATGTCTCATGGTAAGATATAATATGATTTGCGAAGTGTTATGTATTCCTCGTCTACACTTCAAATGAATGTAAATGCGACACTTCCGTGCAAGGAAATAGCGCTTGCAGATGTCTAGGTATCGTAGCAATAGAGTTCTAATGCTTCTTAAAACGAGATATTGCATCTCATATCTATGCTTCATGATAAGATATAATATTCATTGCGAAGTGTTATGCATTCCTCGTCTACGATTCAAATGAATGTAAATGCGACACTTCCTTGCAAGGAGATAGCGTTTGCAGATGTCTACGTATCGTAGCAATAGCGTTCTTATGATTCTTAAAACGCGATATCGCATCTCATTTCTATGTTTCATGGTAAGATATAATATGATTTGCGAAGTGTTATGCGTTCCTCGTCTACGATTCAAATGAATGTAAATGCGACACTTCCTTGCTAGGAAATTGCGTTTGCAGATGTCTACGTATCAAAGCAATAGAGTTCAAATGCTTCTTAAAACGAGATATTGCATCTCATATCTATGTTTCATGATAAGATATAATATTCATTGCGAAGTGTTATGCATTCCTCGTCTACGATTCAAATGAATGTAAATGCGAAACTTCCTTGCTAGGAAATAGCGTTTGCAGATGTCTACGTATCGTAGCAATAGCGTTCTTATGATTCTTAAAACGCGATATCGCATCTCATTTCTATGTTTCATGGTAAGATATAATATGATTTGCGAAGTGTTATGCGTTCCTCGTCTACGATTCAAATGAATGTAAATGCGACACTTCCTTGCTAGGAAATTGCGTTTGCAGATGTCTACGTATCAAAGCAATAGAGTTCAAATGCTTCCTAAAACGAGATATTGCATCTCGTATCTATGTTTCATGATAAGATATAATATTCATTGCGAAGTGTTATGCATTCCTCGTCTACGATTCAAATCAATGTAAATGCGAAACTTCCTTCCTAGGAAATAGCGTTTGCAGATGTCTACGTATCAAAGCAATAGAGTTCAAATGCTTCTTAAAACGAGATATTGCATTTCATATCTATGTTTCATGATAAGATATAATATTCATTGCGAAGTGTTATGCATTCCTCGTCTACGGTTCAAATGAATGTAAATGCGACACTTCCTTTCAAGGAAATAGCGTCTGCAGATGTCTAGGTATCGTAGCAATAGAGTTCTAATGCTTCTCAAAACGCGATATCGCATATCATTTCTATGTCTCATGGTAAGATATAATATGCTTTGCGAAGTGTTATGTATTCCTCTTCTACACTTCCAATGAATGTAAATGCGACACTTCCTTGTAAGGAAATAGCGTTTGCAGATGTCTACCTATCGTAGCAATAGTGTTCTAATGCTTCTTAAAACGCGATATCGCATCTCATTTCTATGTTTCATGGTAAGATATAATATGATTTGCGAAGTGTTATGTATTCCTCGTCTACACTTCAAATGAATGTAAATGCGACACTTCCTTGCAAGGAAATAGCGTTTGCAGATGTCTACGGATCGAAGCAATAAATTTCTAATGCTTCTTAAAACGCGATATCGCATCTCATTTCTATGTTTCATGGTAAGATATAATATGATTTGCGAAGTGTTATGTATTCCTCGTCTACACTTCAAATGAATGTAAATGCGACACTTCTTTGCAAGGAAATAGCGTCCGCAAATGTCTACCTATCGCAGCAATAGTGTTCTAATGCTTCTTAAAACGCGATGTCTCGTCTCATATCTATGTTTCATGGTAAGATGTAATATGATTTGCGAAGTGTTATGTATTCCTCGTCTACACTTCAAATGAATGTAAATGCGACACTTCCTTGCAAGGAGATAGCGTTTGCAGATGTCTACGTATCGTAGCAATAGCGTTCTTATGATTCTTAAAACGAGATATTGCATTTCATATCTATGTTTCATGATAAGATATAATATTCATTGCGAAGTGTGATGCATTCCTCGTCTACGATTCAAATGAATGTAAATGCGACACTTCCTTGCAAGGAAATAGCGTTTGCAAATGTCTACCTATCGTAGCAATAGAGTTCTAGTGCTTTTTAGGACGCGATATCGCATCTCATTTCTACGTTTCATGGTAAGATATAATATGATTTGCGATGTGTTATGTATTCCTCGTCTACACTTCAAAGGAATGTAAATGCGACACTTCCTTGCAAGGATATAGCGTTTGCAAATGTCTACCTATCGTAGCAATAGTGTTCTAATGCTTCTTAGAACGCGATATCGCATCTCATATCTATGTTTCATGGTAAGATGTAATATGATTTGCGAAGTGTTATGTATTCCTCGTCTACACTTCAAATGAATGTAAATTCGACACTTCCTTGCAAGTAAATAGCGTTTGCAGATGTCTACCTATCGAAGCAATAGAGTTCAAATGCTTCTTAAAACGAGATATTGCATCTCATATCTATGCTTCATGATAAGATATAATATTCATTGCGAAGTGTTATGCATTCCTCGTCTACGATTCAAATGAATGTAAATGCGACACTTCCTTGCAAGGAAATAGCGTTTGCAGATGTCTACGTATCGTAGCAATAGAGTTCATATGATTCTTAAAACGCGATATCGCATCTCATTCCTATGTTTCATGGTAAGATATAATATGATTTGCGAAGTATCATGTATTCCTCGTCTACACTTCAAATGAATGTAAATGCGACACTTCCTTGCTAGGAAATAGCGTCTGCAGATGTCTAGGTATCGTAGCAATAGATTTCTAATGCTTCTCAAAACGCGATATCGCATATCATTTCTATGTCTTATGGTAAGATATAATATGATTTGCGAAGTGTTATGTATTCCTCGTCTACACCTCAAATGAATGTAAATGCGACACTTCCGTGCAAGGAAATAGCGCTTGCAGATGTCTAGGTATCGTAGCAATAGAGTTCTAATGCTTCTTAAAACGAGATATTGCATCTCATATCTATGCTTCATGATAAGATGTAATATTCATTGCGAAGTGTTATGCATTCCTCGTCTACGATTCAAATGAATGTAAATGCGACACTTCCTTGCAAGGAAATAGCGTTTGCAGATGTCTACGTATCGTAGCAATAGCGTTCTTATGATTCTTAAAACGCGATATCGCATCTCATTTCTATGTTTCATGGTAAGATATAATATGATTTGCGAAGTGTTATGCATTCCTCGTCTACGATTCTAATGAATGTAAATGCGACACTTCCTTGCTAGGAAATTGCGTTTGCAGATGTCTACGTATCAAAGCAATAGAGTTCAAATGCTTCCTAAAACGAGATATTGCATCTCGTATCTATGTTTCATGATAAGATATAATATTCATTGCGAAGTGTTATGCATTCCTCGTCTACGATTCAAATGAATGTAAATGCGAAACTTCCTTGCTAGGAAATAGCGTTTGCAGATGTCTACGTATCAAAGCAATAGAGTTCAAATGCTTCTTAAAACGAGATATTGCATTTCATATCTATGTTTCATGATAAGATATAATATTCATTGCGAAGTGTTATGCATTCCTCGTCTACGGTTCAAATGAATGTAAATGCGACACTTCCTTTCAAGGAAATAGCGTCTGCAGATGTCTAGGTATCGTAGCAATAGAGTTCTAATGCTTCTCAAAACGCGATATCGCATATCATTTCTATGTCTCATGGTAAGATATAATATGCTTTGCGAAGTGTTATGTATTCCTCTTCTACACTTCCAATGAATGTAAATGCGACACTTCCTTGTAAGGAAATAGCGTTTGCAGATGTCTACCTATCGTAGCAATAGTGTTCTAATGCTTCTTAAAACGCGATATCGCATCTCATTTCTATGTTTCATGGTAAGATATAATATGATTTGCGAAGTGTTATGTATTCCTCGTCTACACTTCAAATGAATGTAAATGCGACACTTCCTTGCAAGGAAATAGCGTTTGCAGATGTCTACGGATCGAAGCAATAAATTTCTAATGCTTCTTAAAACGCGATATCGCATCTCATTTCTATGTTTCATGGTAAGATATAATATGATTTGCGAAGTGTTATGTATTCCTCGTCTACACTTCAAATGAATGTAAATGCGACACTTCTTTGCAAGGAAATAGCGTCCGCAAATGTCTACCTATCGCAGCAATAGTGTTCTAATGCTTCTTAAAACGCGATGTCTCGTCTCATATCTATGTTTCATGTTAAGATGTAATATGATTTGCGAAGTGTTATGTATTCCTCGTCTACACTTCAAATGAATGTAAATGCGACACTTCCTTGCAAGGAGATAGCGTTTGCAGATGTCTACGTATCGTAGCAATAGCGTTCTTATGATTCTTAAAACGAGATATTGCATTTCATATCTATGTTTCATGATAAGATATAATATTCATTGCGAAGTGTGATGCATTCCTCGTCTACGATTCAAATGAATGTAAATGCGACACTTCCTTGCAAGGAAATAGCGTTTGCAAATGTCTACCTATCGTAGCAATAGAGTTCTAGTGCTTTTTAGGACGCGATATCGCATCTCATTTCTACGTTTCATGGTAAGATATAATATGATTTGCGATGTGTTATGTATTCCTCGTCTACACTTCAAAGGAATGTAAATGCGACACTTCCTTGCAAGGATATAGCGTTTGCAAATGTCTACCTATCGTAGCAATAGTGTTCTAATGCTTCTTAGAACGCGATATCGCATCTCATATCTATGTTTCATGGTAAGATGTAATATGATTTGCGAAGTGTTATGTATTCCTCGTCTACACTTCAAATGAATGTAAATTCGACACTTCCTTGCAAGTAAATAGCGTTTGCAGATGTCTACCTATCGAAGCAATAGAGTTCAAATGCTTCTTAAAACGAGATATTGCATCTCATATCTATGCTTCATGATAAGATATAATATTCATTGCGAAGTGTTATGCATTCCTCGTCTACGATTCAAATGAATGTAAATGCGACACTTCCTTGCAAGGAAATAGCGTTTGCAGATGTCTACGTATCGTAGCAATAGAGTTCATATGATTCTTAAAACGCGATATCGCATCTCATTTCTATGTTTCATGGTAAGATATAATATGATTTGCGAAGTATCATGTATTCCTCGTCTACACTTCAAATGAATGTAAATGCGACACTTCCTTGCTAGGAAATAGCGTCTGCAGATGTCTAGGTATCGTAGCAATAGATTTCTAATGCTTCTCAAAACGCGATATCGCATATCATTTCTATGTCTTATGGTAAGATATAATATGATTTGCGAAGTGTTATGTATTCCTCGTCTACACCTCAAATGAATGTAAATGCGACACTTCCGTGCAAGGAAATAGCGCTTGCAGATGTCTAGGTATCGTAGCAATAGAGTTCTAATGCTTCTTAAAACGAGATATTGCATCTCATATCTATGCTTCATGATAAGATGTAATATTCATTGCGAAGTGTTATGCATTCCTCGTCTACGATTCAAATGAATGTAAATGCGACACTTCCTTGCAAGGAAATAGCGTTTGCAGATGTCTACGTATCGAAGCAGTAGAGTTCAAATGCTTCTTAAGACGAGATATTGCATCTCATATCTATGCTTCATGATAAGATATAATATTCATTGTGAAGTGTTATGCATTCCTCATCTACGATTCAAATGAATATAAATGCGACACTTCCTTGCAAGGAAATAGCGTTTGCAGATGTCTACGTATCGTAGCAATAGTGTTCTAATGCTTCTCAAAACGCGATATCGCATATCATTTCTATGTCTCATGGTAAGATATAATATGCTTTGCGAAGTGTTATGTATTCCTCTTCTACACTTCCAATGAATGTAAATGCGACACTTCCTTGTAAGGAAATAGCGTTTGCAGATGTCTACCTATCGTAGCAATAGTGTTCTAATGCTTCTTAAAACGCGATATCGCATCTCATTTCTATGTTTCATGGTAAGATATAATATGATTTGCGAAGTGTTATGTATTCCTCGTCTACACTTCAAATGAATGTAAATGCGACACTTCCTTGCAAGGAAATAGCGTCTGCAGATGTCTACGGATCGAAGCAATAAATTTCTAATGCTTCTTAAAACGCGATATCGCATCTCATTTCTATGTTTCATGGTAAGATATAATATGATTTGCGAAGTGTTATGTATTCCTCGTCTACACTTCAAATGAATGTAAATGCGACACTTCTTTGCAAGGAAATAGCGTCCGCAAATGTCTACCTATCGCAGCAATAGTGTTCTAATGCTTCTTAAAACGCGATGTCTCGTCTCATATCTATGTTTCATGGTAAGATGTAATATGATTTGCGAAGTGTTATGTATTCCTCGTCTACACCTCAAATGAATGTAAATGCGACACTTCCTTGCAAGGAGATAGCGTTTGCAGATGTCTACGTATCGTAGCAATAGCGTTCTTATGATTCTTAAAACGAGATATTGCATTTCATATCTATGTTTCATGATAAGATATAATATTCATTGCGAAGTGTGATGCATTCCTCGTCTACGATTCAAATGAATGTAAATGCGACACTTCCTTGCAAGGAAATAGCGTTTGCAAATGTCTACCTATCGTAGCAATAGAGTTCTAGTGCTTTTTAGGACGCGATATCGCATCTCATTTCTACGTTTCATGGTAAGATATAATATGATTTGCGATGTGTTATGTATTCCTCGTCTACACTTCAAAGGAATGTAAATGCGACACTTCCTTGCAAGGATATAGCGTTTGCAAATGTCTACCTATCGTAGCAATAGTGTTCTAATGCTTCTTAGAACGCGATATCGCATCTCATATCTATGTTTCATGGTAAGATGTAATATGATTTGCGAAGTGTTATGTATTCCTCGTCTACACTTCAAATGAATGTAAATTCGACACTTCCTTGCAAGTAAATAGCGTTTGCAGATGTCTACCTATCGAAGCAATAGAGTTCAAATGCTTCTTAAAACGAGATATTGCATCTCATATCTATGCTTCATGATAAGATATAATATTCATTGCGAAGTGTTATGCATTCCTCGTCTACGATTCAAATGAATGTAAATGCGAAACTTCCTTGCTAGGAAATAGCGTCTGCAGATGTCTAGGTATCGTAGCAATAGGGTTCTAATGCTTTTTAAAACGCGATATTGCATCTCATTTCTATGTTTCATGGTAAGATATAATATGATTTGCGAAGTAACATGTATTCCTCGTCTACACTTCAAATGAATGTAAATGCGACACTTCCTTGCTGGGAAATAGCGTCTGCAGATGTCTAGGTATCGTAGCAATAGAGTTCTAATGCTTCTTAAAACGCGATATCGCATCTCATTTCTAAGTTTCATTTTAAGATATAATATGATTTGCGAAGTGTTATGTATTCCTCGTCTACACTTCAAATGAATGTAAATGCGACACTTCCTTGCAAGGAGATAGCGTTTGCAGATGTCTACGTATCGTAGCAATAGCGTTCTTATGATTCTTAAAACGAGATATTGCATTTCATATCTATGTTTCATGATAAGATATAATATTCATTGCGAAGTGTTATGCATTCCTCGTCTACGATTCAAATGAATGTAAATGCGACACTTCCTTGCAAGGAAATAGCGTTTGCAAATGTCTACCTATCGTAGCAATAGTCTTCTAATGCTTCTTAAAACCCGATATCGCATCTCATATCTATGTTTCATGGTAAGATGTAATATGATTTGCGAAGTGTTATGTATTCCTCGTCTACACTTCAAATGAATGTAAATGCGACACTTCCTTGCAAGGAGATAGCGTTTGCAGTGTCTACGTATCGTAGCAATAGCGTTCTTATGATTCTTAAAACGAGATATTGCATTTCATATCTATGTTTCATGATAAGATATAATATTCATTGCGAAGTGTGATGCATTCCTCGTCTACGATTCAAATGAATGTAAATGCGACACTTCCTTGCAAGGAAATATCGTTTGCAAATGTCTACCTATCGTAGCAATAGAGTTCTAGTGCTTTTTAAGACGCGATATCGCATCTCATTTCTACGTTTCATGGTAAGATATAATATGATTTGCGATGTGTTATGTATTCCTCGTCTACACTTCAAATGAATGTAAATGCGACACTTCCTTGCAAGGATATAGCGTTTGCAAATGTCTACCTATCGTAGCAATAGTGTTCTAATGCTTCTTAAAACGCGATATCGCATCTCATATCTATGTTTCATGGTAAGATGTAATATGATTTGCGAAGTGTTATGTATTCCTCGTCTACACTTCAAATGAATGTAAATTCGACACTTCCTTGCAAGTAAATAGCGTTTGCAGATGTCTACCTATCGAAGCAATAGAGTTCAAATGCTTCTTAAAACGAGATATTGCATCTCATATCTATGCTTCATGATAAGATATAATATTCATTGCGAAGTGTTATGCATTCCTCGTCTACGATTCAAATGAATGTAAATGCGACACTTCCTTGCAAGGAAATAGCGTTTGCAGATGTCTACGTATCGTAGCAATAGCGTTCATATGATTCTTAAAACGCGATATCGCATCTCATTTCTATGTTTCATGGTAAGATATAATATGATTTGCGAAGTATCATGTATTCCTCGTCTACACTTCAAATGAATGTAAATGCGACACTTCCTTGCTAGGAAATAGCGTCTGCAGATGTCTAGGTATCGTAGCAATAGATTTCTAATGCTTCTCAAAACGCGATATCGCATATCATTTCTATGTCTTATGGTAAGATATAATATGATTTGCGAAGTGTTATGTATTCCTCGTCTACACTTCAAATGAATGTAAATGCGACACTTCCTTGCAAGGAGATAGCGTTTGCAGATGTCTACGTATCGTAGCAATAGCGTTCTTATGATTCTTAAAACGAGATATTGCATTTCATATCTATGTTTCATGATAAGATATAATATTCATTGCGAAGTGTTATGCATTCCTCGTCTACGATTCAAATGAATGTAAATGCGACACTTCCTTGCAAGGAAATAGCGTTTGCAAATGTCTACCTATCGTAGCAATAGTCTTCTAATGCTTCTTAAAACCCGATATCGCATCTCATATCTATGTTTCATGGTAAGATGTAATATGATTTGCGAAGTGTTATGTATTCCTCGTCTACACTTCAAATGAATGTAAATGCGACACTTCCTTGCAAGGAGATAGCGTTTGCAGTGTCTACGTATCGTAGCAATAGCGTTCTTATGATTCTTAAAACGAGATATTGCATTTCATATCTATGTTTCATGATAAGATATAATATTCATTGCGAAGTGTGATGCATTCCTCGTCTACGATTCAAATGAATGTAAATGCGACACTTCCTTGCAAGGAAATAGCGTTTGCAAATGTCTACCTATCGTAGCAATAGAGTTCTAGTGCTTTTTAAGACGCGATATCGCATCTCATTTCTACGTTTCATGGTAAGATATAATATGATTTGCGATGTGTTATGTATTCCTCGTCTACACTTCAAATGAATGTAAATGCGACACTTCCTTGCAAGGATATAGCGTTTGCAAATGTCTACCTATCGTAGCAATAGTGTTCTAATGCTTCTTAAAACGCGATATCGCATCTCATATCTATGTTTCATGGTAAGATGTAATATGATTTGCGAAGTGTTATGTATTCCTCGTCTACACTTCAAATGAATGTAAATTCGACACTTCCTTGCAAGTAAATAGCGTTTGCAGATGTCTACCTATCGAAGCAATAGAGTTCAAATGCTTCTTAAAACGAGATATTGCATCTCATATCTATGCTTCATGATAAGATATAATATTCATTGCGAAGTGTTATGCATTCCTCGTCTACGATTCAAATGAATGTAAATGCGACACTTCCTTGCAAGGAAATAGCGTTTGCAGATGTCTACGTATCGTAGCAATAGCGTTCATATGATTCTCAAAACGCGATATCGCATCTCATTTCTATGTTTCATGGTAAGATATAATATGATTTGCGAAGTATCATGTATTCCTCGTCTACACTTCAAATGAATGTAAATGCGACACTTCCTTGCTAGGAAATAGCGTCTGCAGATGTCTAGGTATCGTAGCAATAGATTTCTAATGCTTCTCAAAACGCGATATCGCATATCATTTCTATGTCTTATGGTAAGATATAATATGATTTGCGAAGTGTTATGTATTCCTCGTCTACACTTCAAATGAATGTAAATGCGATACTTCCTTGCAAGGAAATAGCGTTTGCAGATGTCTACGTATCAAAGCAATAGAGTTCAAATGCTTCTTAAAACGAGATATTGCATCTCATATCTATGATTCATGATAAGATATAATATTCATTGCGAAGTGTTATGCATTCCTCGTCTACGATTCAAATGAATGTAAATGCGAAACTTCCTTGCTAGGAAATAGCGTCTGCAGATGTCTAGGTATCGTAGCAATAGGGTTCTAATGCTTTTTAAAACGCGATATTGCATCTCATTTCTATGTTTCATGGTAAGATATAATATGATTTGCGAAGTATCATGTATTCTTCGTCTTCACTTCAAATGAATGTAAATGCGACACTTCCTTGCTGGGAAATAGCGTCTGCAGATGTCTAGGTATCGTAGCAATAGATTTCTAATGCTTCTCAAAACGCGATATCGCATATCATTTCTATGTCTTATGGTAAGATATAATATGATTTGCGAAGTGTTATGTATTCCTCGTCTACACTTCAAATGAATGTAAATGCGATACTTCCTTGCAAGGAAATAGCGTTTGCAGATGTCTACGTATCAAAGCAATAGAGTTCAAATGCTTCTTAAAACGAGATATTGCATCTCATATCTATGATTCATGATAAGATATAATATTCATTGCGAAGTGTTATGCATTCCTCGTCTACGATTCAAATGAATGTAAATGCGAAACTTCCTTGCTAGGAAATAGCGTCTGCAGATGTCTAGGTATCGTAGCAATAGGGTTCTAATGCTTTTTAAAACGCGATATTGCATCTCATTTCTATGTTTCATGGTAAGATATAATATGATTTGCGAAGTATCATGTATTCTTCGTCTTCACTTCAAATGAATGTAAATGCGACACTTCCTTGCTGGGAAATAGCGTCTGCAGATGTCTAGGTATCGTAGCAATAGAGTTCTAATGCTTCTTAAAACGCGATATCGCATCTCGTTTCTATGTTTCATTTTAAGATATAATATGATTTGCGAAGTGTTATGTATTCCTCGTCTACACTTCAAATGAATGTAAATGCGATACTTCCTTGCAAGGAAATAGCGTTTGCAGATGTCTACGTATCGAAGCAATAGATTTCAAATGCTTCTTAAAACGAGATATTGCATCTCATATCTATGTTTCATGATAAGATATAATATTCATTGCGAAGTGTTATGCATTCCTCGTCTACGATTCAAATGAATGTAAATGCGACACTTCCTTGCAAGGAGATAGTGTTTGCAGATGTCTACGTATCGTAGCAATAGCGTTCTTATGATTCTTAAAACGCGATATCGCATCTCATTTCTATGTTTCATGGTAAGATATAATATGATTTGCGAAGTGTTATGCGTTCCTCGTCTACGATTCAAATGAATGTAAATGCGACACTTCCTTGCTAGGAAATTGCGTTTGCAGATGTCTACGTATCAAAGCAATAGAGTTCAAATGCTTCTTAAAACGAGATATTGCATCTCATATCTATGTTTCATGATAAGATATAATATTCATTGCGAAGTGTTATGCATTCCTCGTCTACGATTCAAATGAATGTAAATGCGAAACTTCCTTGCTAGGAAATAGCGTCTGCAGATGTCTAGGTATCGTAGCAATAGGGTTCTAATGCTTCTTATAACGCGATATCGCATCTCATTTCTATGTTTCATGGTAGGATATAATATGATTTGCGAAGTGTTATGTATTCCTCGTTTACACTTCAAATGAATGTAAATGCGACACTTCCTTGCTAGGAAATAGCGTCTGCAGATGTCTAGGTATCGTAGCAATAGAGTTCTAATGCTTCTCAAAACGCGATATCGCATATCATTTCTATGTCTCATGGTAAGATATAATATGATTTGCGAAGTGTTATGTATTCCTCGTCTACACCTCAAATGAATGTAAATGCGACACTTCCGTGCAAGGAAATAGCGCTTGCAGATGTCTAGGTATCGTAGCAATAGAGTTCTAATGCTTCTTAAAACGAGATATTGCATCTCATATCTATGCTTCATGATAAGATGTAATATTCATTGCGAAGTGTTATGCATTCCTCGTCTACGATTCAAATGAATGTAAATGCGGCACTTCCTTGCAAGGAAATAGCGTTTGCAGATGTCTACGTATCGAAGCAGTAGAGTTCAAATGCTTCTTAAGACGAGATATTGCATCTCATATCTATGCTTCATGATAAGATATAATATTCATTGTGAAGTGTTATGCATTCCTCATCTACGATTCAAATGAATATAAATGCGACACTTCCTTGCAAGGAAATTGCGTTTGCAGATGTCTACGTATCGTAGCAATAGTGTTCTAAAGCTTCTCAAAACGCGATATCGCATATCATTTCTATGTCTCATGGTAAGATATAATATGCTTTGCGAAGTGTTATGTATTCCTCTTCTACACTTCCAATGAATGTAAATGCGACACTTCCTTGTAAGGAAATAGCGTTTGCAGATGTCTACCTATCGTAGCAATAGTGTTCTAATGCTTCTTAAAACGCGATATCGCATCTCATTTCTATGTTTCATGGTAAGATATAATATGATTTGCGAAGTGTTATGTATTCCTCGTCTACACTTCAAATGAATGTAAATGCGACACTTCCTTGCAAGGAAATAGCGTTTGCAGATGTCTACGGATCGAAGCAATAAATTTCTAATGCTTCTTAAAACGCGATATCGCATCTCATTTCTATGTTTCATGGTAAGATCTAATATGATTTGCGAAGTGTTATGTATTCCTCGTCTACACTTCAAATGAATGTAAATGCGACACTTCTTTGCAAGGAAATAGCGTCCGCAAATGTCTACCTATCGCAGCAATAGTGTTCTAATGCTTCTTAAAACGCGATGTCTCGTCTCATATCTATGTTTCATGGTAAGATGTAATATGATTTGCGAAGTGTTATGTATTCCTCGTCTACACTTCAAATGAATGTAAATGCGACACTTC
Organism: Xylocopa sonorina; assembly: GCF_050948175.1. NCBI lineage: Eukaryota > Metazoa > Arthropoda > Insecta > Hymenoptera > Apidae > Xylocopa > Xylocopa sonorina. Next base: position 49,784 of record NW_027490733.1, on the reverse strand, counting down.
CTTGCAAGGAGATAGCGTTTGCAGATGTCTACGTATCGTAGCAATAGCGTTCTTATGATTCTTAAAACGATATATTGCATTTCATATCTATGTTTCATGATAAGATATAATATTCATTGCGAAGTGTGATGCATTCCTCGTCTACGATTCAAATGAATGTAAATGCGACACTTCCTTGCAAGGAAATAGCGTTTGCAAATGTCTACCTATCGTAGCAATAGAGTTCTAGTGCTTTTTAGGACGCGATATCGCATCTCATTTCTACGTTTCATGGTAAGATATAATATGATTTGCGATGTGTTATGTAAGATATAATATGATTTGCGATGTGTTATGTATTCCTCGTCTACACTTCAAAGGAATGTAAATGCGACACTTCCTTGCAAGGATATAGCGTTTGCAAATGTCTACCTATCGTAGCAATAGTGTTCTAATGCTTCTTAAAACGCGATATCGCATCTCATATCTATGTTTCATGGTAAGATGTAATATGATTTGCGAAGTGTTATGTATTCCTCGTCTACACTTCAAATGAATGTAATTTCGACACTTCCTTGCAAGTAAATAGCGTTTGCAGATGTCTACCTATCGAAGCAATAGAGTTCAAATGCTTCTTAAAACGAGATATTGCATCTCATATCTATGCTTCATGATAAGATATAATATTCATTGCGAAGTGTTATGCATTCCTCGTCTACGATTCAAATGAATGTAAATGCGACACTTCCTTGCAAGGAAATAGCGTTTGCAGATGTCTACGTATCGTAGCAATAGAGTTCATATGATTCTTAAAACGCGATATCGCATCTCATTTCTATGTTTCATGGTAAGATATAATATGATTTGCGAAGTATCATGTATTCCTCGTCTACACTTCAAATGAATGTAAATGCGACACTTCCTTGCTAGGAAATAGCGTCTGCAGATGTCTAGGTATCGTAGCAATAGATTTCTAATGCTTCTCAAAACGCGATATCGCATATCATTTCTATGTCTTATGGTAAGATATAATATGATTTGCGAAGTGTTATGTATTCCTCGTCTACACTTCAAATGAATGTAAATGCGATACTTCCTTGCAAGGAAATAGCGTTTGCAGATGTCTACGTATCAAAGCAATAGAGTTCAAATGCTTCTTAAAACGAGATATTGCATCTCATATCTATGATTCATGATAAGATATAATATTCATTGCGAAGTGTTATGCATTCCTCGTCTACGATTCAAATGAATGTAAATGCGAAACTTCCTTGCTAGGAAATAGCGTCTGCAGATGTCTAGGTATCGTAGCAATAGGGTTCTAATGCTTTTTAAAACGCGATATTGCATCTCATTTCTATGTTTCATGGTAAGATATAATATGATTTGCGAAGTATCATGTATTCCTCGTCTACACTTCAAATGAATGTAAATGCGACACTTCCTTGCTAGGAAATAGCGTCTGCAGATGTCTAGGTATCGTAGCAATAGATTTCTAATGCTTCTCAAAACGCGATATCGCATATCATTTCTATGTCTTATGGTAAGATATAATATGATTTGCGAAGTGTTATGTATTCCTCGTCTACACTTCAAATGAATGTAAATGCGATACTTCCTTGCAAGGAAATAGCGTTTGCAGATGTCTACGTATCAAAGCAATAGAGTTCAAATGCTTCTTAAAACGAGATATTGCATCTCATATCTATGATTCATGATAAGATATAATATTCATTGCGAAGTGTTATGCATTCCTCGTCTACGATTCAAATGAATGTAAATGCGAAACTTCCTTGCTAGGAAATAGCGTCTGCAGATGTCTAGGTATCGTAGCAATAGGGTTCTAATGCTTTTTAAAACGCGATATCGCATCTCATTTCTATGTTTCATGGTAAGATATAATATGATTTGCGAAGTATCATGTATTCCTCGTCTACACTTCAAATGAATGTAAATGCGACACTTCCTTGCTGGGAAATAGCGTCTGCAGATGTCTAGGTATCGTAGCAATAGAGTTCTAATGCTTCTTAAAACGCGATATCGCATCTCATATCTATGTTTCATGATAAGATATAATATTCATTGCGAAGTGTTATGCATTCCTCGTCTACGATTCAAATGAATGTAAATGCGAAACTTCCTTGCTAGGAAATAGCGTCTGCAGATGTCTAGGTATCGTAGCAATAGGGTTCTAATGCTTCTTATAACGCGATATCGCATCTCATTTCTATGTTTCATGGTAGGATATAATATGATTTGCGAAGTGTTATGTATTCCTCGTTTACACTTCAAATGAATGTAAATGCGACACTTCCTTGCTAGGAAATAGCGTCTGCAGATGTCTAGGTATCGTAGCAATAGAGTTCTAATGCTTCTCAAAACGCGATATCGCATATCATTTCTATGTCTCATGGTAAGATATAATATGATTTGCGAAGTGTTATGTATTCCTCGTCTACACCTCAAATGAATGTAAATGCGACACTTCCGTGCAAGGAAATAGCGCTTGCAGATGTCTAGGTATCGTAGCAATAGAGTTCTAATGCTTCTTAAAACGAGATATTGCATCTCATATCTATGCTTCATGATAAGATGTAATATTCATTGCGAAGTGTTATGCATTCCTCGTCTACGATTCAAATGAATGTAAATGCGACACTTCCTTGCAAGGAAATAGCGTTTGCAGATGTCTACGTATCGAAGCAGTAGAGTTCAAATGCTTCTTAAGACGAGATATTGCATCTCATATCTATGCTTCATGATAAGATATAATATTCATTGTGAAGTGTTATGCATTCCTCATCTACGATTCAAATGAATATAAATGCGACACTTCCTTGCAAGGAAATAGCGTTTGCAGATGTCTACGTATCGTAGCAATAGTGTTCTAATGCTTCTCAAAACGCGATATCGCATATCATTTCTATGTCTCATGGTAAGATATAATATGCTTTGCGAAGTGTTATGTATTCCTCTTCTACACTTCCAATGAATGTAAATGCGACACTTCCTTGTAAGGAAATAGCGTTTGCAGATGTCTACCTATCGTAGCAATAGTGTTCTAATGCTTCTTAAAACGCGATATCGCATCTCATTTCTATGTTTCATGGTAAGATATAATATGATTTGCGAAGTGTTATGTATTCCTCGTCTACACTTCAAATGAATGTAAATGCGACACTTCCTTGCAAGGAAATAGCGTTTGCAGATGTCTACGGATCGAAGCAATAAATTTCTAATGCTTCTTAAAACGCGATATCGCATCTCATTTCTATGTTTCATGGTAAGATATAATATGATTTGCGAAGTGTTATGTATTCCTCGTCTACACTTCAAATGAATGTAAATGCGACACTTCTTTGCAAGGAAATAGCGTCCGCAAATGTCTACCTATCGCAGCAATAGTGTTCTAATGCTTCTTAAAACGCGATGTCTCGTCTCATATCTATGTTTCATGGTAAGATGTAATATGATTTGCGAAGTGTTATGTATTCCTCGTCTACACTTCAAATGAATGTAAATGCGACACTTCCTTGCAAGGAGATAGCGTTTGCAGATGTCTACGTATCGTAGCAATAGCGTTCTTATGATTCTTAAAACGAGATATTGCATTTCATATCTATGTTTCATGATAAGATATAATATTCATTGCGAAGTGTGATGCATTCCTCGTCTACGATTCAAATGAATGTAAATGCGACACTTCCTTGCAAGGAAATAGCGTTTGCAAATGTCTACCTATCGTAGCAATAGAGTTCTAGTGCTTTTTAGGACGCGATATCGCATCTCATTTCTACGTTTCATGGTAAGATATAATATGATTTGCGATGTGTTATGTATTCCTCGTCTACACTTCAAAGGAATGTAAATGCGACACTTCCTTGCAAGGATATAGCGTTTGCAAATGTCTACCTATCGTAGCAATAGTGTTCTAATGCTTCTTAGAACGCGATATCGCATCTCATATCTATGTTTCATGGTAAGATGTAATATGATTTGCGAAGTGTTATGTATTCCTCGTCTACACTTCAAATGAATGTAAATTCGACACTTCCTTGCAAGTAAATAGCGTTTGCAGATGTCTACCTATCGAAGCAATAGAGTTCAAATGCTTCTTAAAACGAGATATTGCATCTCATATCTATGCTTCATGATAAGATATAATATTCATTGCGAAGTGTTATGCATTCCTCGTCTACGATTCAAATGAATGTAAATGCGACACTTCCTTGCAAGGAAATAGCGTTTGCAGATGTCTACGTATCGTAGCAATAGAGTTCATATGATTCTTAAAACGCGATATCGCATCTCATTTCTATGTTTCATGGTAAGATATAATATGATTTGCGAAGTATCATGTATTCCTCGTCTACACTTCAATTGAATGTAAATGCGACACTTCCTTGCTAGGAAATAGCGTCTGCAGATGTCTAGGTATCGTAGCAATAGATTTCTAATGCTTCTCAAAATGCGATATCGCATATCATTTCTATGTCTTATGGTAAGATATAATATGATTTGCGAAGTGTTATGTATTCCTCGTCTACACCTCAAATGAATGTAAATGCGACACTTCCGTGCAAGGAAATAGCGCTTGCAGATGTCTAGGTATCGTAGCAATAGAGTTCTAATGCTTCTTAAAACGCGATATTGCATCTCATATCTATGCTTCATGATAAGATGTAATATTCATTGCGAAGTGTTATGCATTCCTCGTCTACGATTCAAATGAATGTAAATGCGACACTTCCTTGCAAGGAAATAGCGTTTGCAGATGTCTACGTATCGAAGCAGTAGAGTTCAAATGCTTCTTAAGACGAGATATTGCATCTCATATCTATGCTTCATGATAAGATATAATATTCATTGTGAAGTGTTATGCATTCCTCATCTACGATTCAAATGAATATAAATGCGACACTTCCTTGCAAGGAAATAGCGTTTGCAGATGTCTACGTATCGTAGCAATAGTGTTCTAAAGCTTCTCAAAACGCGATATCGCATATCATTTCTATGTCTCATGGTAAGATATAATATGCTTTGCGAAGTGTTATGTATTCCTCTTCTACACTTCCAATGAATGTAAATGCGACACTTCCTTGTAAGGAAATAGCGTTTGCAGATGTCTACCTATCGTAGCAATAGTGTTCTAATGCTTCTTAAAACGCGATATCGCATCTCATTTCTATGTTTCATGGTAAGATATAATATGATTTGCGAAGTGTTATGTATTCCTCGTCTACACTTCAAATGAATGTAAATGCGACACTTCCTTGCAAGGAAATAGCGTTTGCAGATGTCTACGGATCGAAGCAATAAATTTCTAATGCTTCTTAAAGCGCGATATCGCATCTCATTTCTATGTTTCATGGTAAGATCTAATATGATTTGCGAAGTGTTATGTATTCCTCGTCTACACTTCAAATGAATGTAAATGCGACACTTCTTTGCAAGGAAATAGCGTCCGCAAATGTCTACCTATCGCAGCAATAGTGTTCTAATGCTTCTTAAAACGCGATGTCTCGTCTCATATCTATGTTTCATGGTAAGATGTAATATGATTTGCGAAGTGTTATGTATTCCTCGTCTACACTTCAAATGAATGTAAATGCGACACTTCCTTGCAAGGAGATAGCGTTTGCAGATGTCTACGTATCGTAGCAATAGCGTTCTTATGATTCTTAAAACGATATATTGCATTTCATATCTATGTTTCATGATAAGATATAATATTCATTGCGAAGTGTGATGCATTCCTCGTCTACGATTCAAATGAATGTAAATGCGACACTTCCTTGCAAGGAAATAGCGTTTGCAAATGTCTACCTATCGTAGCAATAGAGTTCTAGTGCTTTTTAGGACGCGATATCGCATCTCATTTCTACGTTTCATGGTAAGATATAATATGATTTGCGATGTGTTATGTATTCCTCGTCTACACTTCAAAGGAATGTAAATGCGACACTTCCTTCCAAGGATATAGCGTTTGCAAATGTCTACCTATCGTAGCAATAGTGTTCTAATGCTTCTTAAAACGCGATATCGCATCTCATATCTATGTTTCATGGTAAGATGTAATATGATTTGCGAAGTGTTATGTATTCCTCGTCTACACTTCAAATGAATGTAATTTCGACACTTCCTTGCAAGTAAATAGCGTTTGCAGATGTCTACCTATCGAAGCAATAGAGTTCAAATGCTTCTTAAAACGAGATATTGCATCTCATATCTATGCTTCATGATAAGATATAATATTCATTGCGAAGTGTTATGCATTCCTCGTCTACGTTTCAAATGAATGTAAATGCGACACTTCCTTGCAAGGAAATAGCGTTTGCAGATGTCTACGTATCGTAGCAATAGAGTTCATATGATTCTTAAAACGCGATATCGCATCTCATTTCTATGTTTCATGGTAAGATATAATATGATTTGCGAAGTATCATGTATTCCTCGTCTACACTTCAAATGAATGTAAATGCGACACTTCCTTGCTAGGAAATAGCGTCTGCAGATGTCTAGGTATCGTAGCAATAGATTTCTAATGCTTCTCAAAACGCGATATCGCATATCATTTCTATGTCTTATGGTAAGATATAATATGATTTGCGAAGTGTTATGTATTCCTCGTCTACACTTCAAATGAATGTAAATGCGATACTTCCTTGCAAGGAAATAGCGTTTGCAGATGTCTACGTATCAAAGCAATAGAGTTCAAATGCTTCTTAAAACGAGATATTGCATCTCATATCTATGATTCATGATAAGATATAATATTCATTGCGAAGTGTTATGCATTCCTCGTCTACGATTCAAATGAATGTAAATGCGACACTTCCTTGCTAGGAAATAGCGTCTGCAGATGTCTAGGTATCGTAGCAATAGATTTCTAATGCTTCTCAAAACGCGATATCGCATATCATTTCTATGTCTTATGGTAAGATATAATATGATTTGCGAAGTGTTATGTATTCCTCGTCTACACTTCAAATGAATGTAAATGCGATACTTCCTTGCAAGGAAATAGCGTTTGCAGATGTCTACGTATCAAAGCAATAGAGTTCAAATGCTTCTTAAAACGAGATATTGCATCTCATATCTATGATTCATGATAAGATATAATATTCATTGCGAAGTGTTATGCATTCCTCGTCTACGATTCAAATGAATGTAAATGCGAAACTTCCTTGCTAGGAAATAGCGTCTGCAGATGTCTAGGTATCGTAGCAATAGGGTTCTAATGCTTTTTAAAACGCGATATTGCATCTCATTTCTATGTTTCATGGTAAGATATAATATGATTTGCGAAGTATCATGTATTCCTCGTCTACACTTCAAATGAATGTAAATGCGACACTTCCTTGCTGGGAAATAGCGTCTGCAGATGTCTAGGTATCGTAGCAATAGAGTTCTAATGCTTCTTAAAACGCGATATCGCATCTCATTTCTAAGTTTCATTTTAAGATATAATATGATTTGCGAAGTGTTATGTATTCCTCGTCTACACTTCAAATGAATGTAAATGCGACACTTCCTTGCAAGGAAATAGCGTTTGCAGATGTCTACGTATCGAAGCAATAGAGTTCAAATGCTTCTTAAAACGAGATATTGCATCTCATATCTATGTTTCATGATAAGATATAATATTCATTGCGAAGTGTTATGCATTCCTCATCTACGATTCAAATGAATGTAAATGCGACACTTCCTTGCAAGGAAATAGCGTTTGCAGATGTCTACGTATCGTAGCAATAGTGTTCTAATGCTTCTCAAAACGCGATATCGCATATCATTTCTATGTCTCATGGTAAGATATAATATGCTTTGCGAAGTGTTATGTATTCCTCTTCTACACTTCCAATGAATGTAAATGCGACACTTCCTTGTAAGGAAATAGCGTTTGCAGATGTCTACCTATCGTAGCAATTGTGTTCTAATGCTTCTTAAAACGCGATATCGCATCTCATTTCTATGTTTCACGGTAAGATATAATATGATTTGCGAAGTGTTATGTATTCCTCGTCTACACTTCAAATGAATGTAAATGCGACACTTCCTTGCAAGGAAATAGCGTTTGCAGATGTCTACGGATCGAAGCAATAAATTTCTAATGCTCCTTAAAACGCGATATCGCATCTCATTTCTATGTTTCATGGTAAGATATAATATGATTTGCGAAGTGTTATGTATTCCTCGTCTACACTTCAAATGAATGTAAATGCGACACTTCTTTGCAAGGAAATAGCGTCCGCAAATGTCTACCTATCGCAGCAATAGTGTTCTAACGCTACTTAAAGCGCGATGTCTCGTCTCATATCTATGTTTCATGGTAAGATATAATATTCATTGCGAAGTGTTATGCATTCCTCGTCTACGATTCAAATGAATGTAAATGCGACACTTCCTTGCAAGGAAATAGCGTTTGCAAATGTCTACCTATCGTAGCAATAGTCTTCTAATGCTTCTTAAAACCCGATATCGCATCTCATATCTATGTTTCATGGTAAGATGTAATATGATTTGCGAAGTGTTATGTATTCCTCGTCTACACTTCAAATGAATGTAAATGCGACACTTCCTTGCAAGGAGATAGCGTTTGCAGTGTCTACGTATCGTAGCAATAGCGTTCTTATGATTCTTAAAACGAGATATTGCATTTCATATCTATGTTTCATGATAAGATATAATATTCATTGCGAAGTGTGATGCATTCCTCGTCTACGATTCAAATGAATGTAAATGCGACACTTCCTTGCAAGGAAATAGCGTTTGCAAATGTCTACCTATCGTAGCAATAGAGTTCTAGTGCTTTTTAAGACGCGATATCGCATCTCATTTCTACGTTTCATGGTAAGATATAATATGATTTGCGATGTGTTATGTATTCCTCGTCTACACTTCAAATGAATGTAAATGCGACACTTCCTTGCAAGGATATAGCGTTTGCAAATGTCTACCTATCGTAGCAATAGTGTTCTAATGCTTCTTAAAACGCGATATCGCATCTCATATCTATGTTTCATGGTAAGATGTAATATGATTTGCGAAGTGTTATGTATTCCTCGTCTACACTTCAAATGAATGTAAATTCGACACTTCCTTGCAAGTAAATAGCGTTTGCAGATGTCTACCTATCGAAGCAATAGAGTTCAAATGCTTCTTAAAACGAGATATTGCATCTCATATCTATGCTTCATGATAAGATATAATATTCATTGCGAAGTGTTATGCATTCCTCGTCTACGATTCAAATGAATGTAAATGCGACACTTCCTTGCAAGGAAATAGCGTTTGCAGATGTCTACGTATCGTAGCAATAGAGTTCATATGATACTTGAAACGAGATATCGCATCTCATTTCTATGTTTCATGGTAAGATATAATATGATTTGCGAAGTATCATGTATTCCTCGTCTACACTTCAAATGAATGTAAATGCGACACTTCCTTGCTAGGAAATAGCGTCTGCAGATGTCTAGGTATCGTAGCAATAGATTTCCAATGCTTCTCAAAACGCGATATCGCATATCATTTCTATGTCTTATGGTAAGATATAATATGATTTGCGAAGTGTTATGTATTCCTCGTCTACACTTCAAATGAATGTAAATGCGATACTTCCTTGCAAGGAAATAGCGTTTGCAGATGTCTACGTATCAAAGCAATAGAGTTCAAATGCTTCTTAAAACGAGATATTGCATCTCATATCTATGATTCATGATAAGATATAATATTCATTGCGAAGTGTTATGCATTCCTCGTCTACGATTCAAATGAATGTAAATGCGAAACTTCCTTGCTAGGAAATAGCGTCTGCAGATGTCTAGGTATCGTAGCAATAGGGTTCTAATGCTTTTTAAAACGCGATATTGCATCTCATTTCTATGTTTCATGGTAAGATATAATATGATTTGCGAAGTATCATGTATTCCTCGTCTTCACTTCAAATGAATGTAAATGCGACACCTCCTTGCTGGGAAATAGCGTCTGCAGATGTCTAGGTATCGTAGCAATAGAGTTCTAATGCTTCTTAAAACGCGATATCGCATCTCATTTCTAAGTTTCATTTTAAGATATAATATGATTTGCGAAGTGTTATGTATTCCTCGTCTACACTTCAAATGAATGTAAATGCGACACTTCCTTGCAAGGAAATAGCGTTTGCAGATGTCTACGTATCGAAGCAATAGAGTTCAAATGCTTCTTAAAACGAGATATTGCATCTCATATCTATGTTTCATGATAAGATATAATATTCATTGCGAAGTGTTATGCATTCCTCGTCTACGATTCAAATGAATGTAAATGCGACACTTCTTTGCAAGGAGATAGCGCTTGCAGATGTCTACGTATCGTAGCAATAGAGTTCTTATGAATCCTAAAACGCGATATCGCATCTCATTTCTATGATTCATGGTAAGGTATAATATGCTTTGCGAAGTGTTATGTATTCCTCGTCTACACTTCAAATGAATGTGAATGCGACACTTCCTTGCAAGGAAATAGCGTTTGCAGATGTCTACGTATCGTAGCAATAGAGTTCTTATGATTCTTAAAACGCGATATAGCATCTCATTTCTATGTTTCATGGTAAGATATAATATGGTTTGCGAAGTATCATGTATTCCTCGTCTACACTTCAAATGAATGTAAATGCGACACTTCCTTGCTAGGAAATAGCGTCTGCAGATGTCTAGGTATCGTAGCAATAGAGTTCTAATGCTTCTCAAAACGCGATATCGCATATCATTTCTATATCTCATGGTAAGATATAATATGATTTGCGAAGTGTTATGTATTCCTCGTCTACACTTCAAATGAATGTAAATGCGATACTTCCTTGCAAGGAAATAGCGTTTGCAGATGTCTACGTATCAAAGCAATAGAGTTCAAATGCTTCTTAAAACGAGATATTGCATCTCATATCTATGATTCATGATAAGATATAATATTCATTGCGAAGTGTTATGCATTCCTCGTCTACGATTCAAATGAATGTAAATGCGAAACTTCCTTGCTAGGAAATAGCGTCTGCAGATGTCTAGGTATCGTAGCAATAGGGTTCTAATGCTTTTTAAAACGCGATATTGCATCTCATTTCTATGTTTCATGGTAAGATATAATATGATTTGCGAAGTATCATGTATTCCTCGTCTTCACTTCAAATGAATGTAAATGCGACACTTCCTTGCTGGGAAATAGCGTCTGCAGATGTCTAGGTATCGTAGCAATAGAGTTCTAATGCTTCTTAAAACGCGATATCGCATCTCATTTCTATGTTTCATGGTAAGATATAATATGGTTTGCGAGGTATCATGTATTCCTCGTCTACACTTCAAATGAATGTAAATGTGACACTTCCTTGCTAGGAAATAGCGTCTGCAGATGTCTACCTATCGTAGCAATATTGTTCTAATGCTTCTTAAAACGCGATATCGCATCTAATTTCTATGTTTCATGGTAAGATATAATATGATTTGCGAAGTGTTATGTATTCCTCGTCTACACTACAAATGAATGTAAATGCGACACTTCCGTGCAGGAAATAGCGTTTGCAGATGTCTACGTATAGAAGCAATAGAGTTCAAATGCTTCTTAAAACGAGATATTGCATCTCATATCTGTGTTTCATGATAAGATATAATATTCATTGCGAAGTGTTGTGCATTCCTCGTCTACGATTCAAATGAATGTAAATGCGACACTTCCTTGCAAGGAGATAGCGTTTGCATATGTCTACGTATCGTAGCAATAGAGTTCTTATGATTCTTAAAACGCGATTATCGCATCTCATTTCTATGTTTCATGGTAAGATATAATATGATTTGCGATGTGTTATGCATTGCTCGTCTACGATTCAAATGAATGTAAATGCGACACTTCCTTGCAAGGAGATAGCGTTTGCAGATGTCTACGTATCGTAGCAATAGAGTTCTTATGATTCCTAAAACGCGATATCGCATCTCATTTCTATGATTCATGGTAAGATATAATATGCTTTGCGAAGTGTTATGTACTCCTCGTCTACACTTCAAATGAATGTGAATGCGACACTTCCTTGCAAGGAAATAGCGTTTGCAGATGTCTACGTATCGTACCAATAGAGTTCTTATGATTCCTAAAACGCGATATCGCATCTCATTTCTATGTTTCATGGTAAGATATAATATGATTTGCGAAGTATCATGTATTCCTCGTCTACACTCCAAATGAATGTAAATGCGACACTTCCTTACTAGGAAATAGCGTCTGCAGATGTCTAGGTATCGTAAAAATAGAGTTCTAATGCTTCTCAAAACGCGATATCGCATATCATTTCTATGTCTCATGGTAAGATATAATATGATTTGCGAAGTGTTATGTATTCCTCGTCTACACTTCAAATGAATGTAAATGCGACACTTCCGTGCAAGGAAATAGCGTTTGCAGATGTCTAGGTATCGTAGCAATAGAGTTCTAATGCTTCTTAAAACGAGATATTGCATCTCATATCTATGCTTCATGATAAGATATAATATTCATTGCGAAGTGTTATGCATTCCTCGTCTACGATTCAAATGAATGTAAATGCGACACTTCCTTGCAAGGAAATAGCGTTTGCAGTTGTCTACGTATCGTAGCAATAGAGTTCTTATGATTCTTATAGCGCGATATCGCATCTCATTTCTATGTTTCATGGTAAGATATAATATGATTTGCGAAGTATCATGTATTCCTCGTCTACACTTCAAATGATTGTAAATGCGACACTTCCTTGCTAGGAAATAGCGTCTGCAGATGTCCAGGTATCGTAGCAATAGAGTTCTAATGCTTCTTAAAACGCGATATCGCATATCATTTCTATGCCTCATGGTAAGATATAATATGATTTGCGAAGTGTTACGTATTCCTCTTCTACACTTCAAATGAATGTAAATGCGACCCTTCCGTGCAAGGAAATAGCGTTTGCAGATGTCTAGGTATCGCAGCAATAGAGTTCTAATGCTTCTTAAAACGCGATATCGCATCTCATTTCTATGATTCATGGTAAGATATAATATGCTTTGCGAAGTGCTATGTATTCCTCGTCCACACTTCAAATGACTGCAAATGCGACACTTCCGTGCAAGGAAATAGCGTTTGCAGATGTCTACGTATCAAAGCAATAGAGTTCAAATGCTTCTCAAAACGAGATATCGCATCTCATTTCTATGTTTCATGGTAAGATATAATATGATTTGCGAAGTATCATGTATTCCTCGTCTACACTTCAAATGAATGTAAATGCGACACTTCCTTACTAGGAAATAGCGTCTGCAGATGTCTAGGTATCGTAGCAATAGAGTTCTAATGCTTCTTAAAACGCGATATCGCATCTCATTTCTATGTTTCATGGTAAGATATAATATGATTTGCGAAGTGTTATGTATTCATCGTCTGCACTTCAAATGAATGTAAATGCGACACTTCCGTGCAAGGAAATAGCGTTTGCAGATGTCTAGGTATCGCAGCAATAGAGTTCTAATGCTTCTCAAAACGCGATATCGCATATCATTTCTATGTCTCATGGTAAGATATAATATGATTTGCGAAGTGTTATGTATTCCTCGTCTACACTTCAAATGAATGTAAATGCGACACTTCCTTGCAAGGAAATAGCGTTTGCAGTTGTCTACGTATCGTAGCAATAGAGTTCTTATGATTCTTAAAACACGATATCGCATCTCATTTCTATGTTTCATGGTAAGATATAATATGATTTGCGAAGTATCATGTATTCCTCGTCTACACTTCAAATGATTGTAAATGCGACACTTCCTTGCTAGGAAATAGCGTCTGCAGATGTCTAGGTATCGTAGCAATAGAGTTCTAATGCTTCTCAAAACGCGATATCGCATATCATTTCTATGCCTCATGGTAAGATATAATATGATTTGCGAAGTGTTACGTATTCCTCGTCTACACTTCAAATGAATGTAAATGCGACCCTTCCGTGCAAGGAAATAGCGTTTGCAGATGTCTAGGTATCGTAGCAATAGAGTTCTAATGCTTCTTAAAACGCGATATCGCATCTCATTTCTATGATTCATGGTAAGATATAATATGCTTTGCGAAGTGCTATGTATTCCTCGTCCACACTTCAAATGACTGCAAATGCGACACTTCCTAGCAAGGAAATAGCGTTTGCAGATGTCTACGTATCAAAGCAATAGAGCTCAAATGCTTCTCAAAACGAGATATCGCATCTCATTTCTATGTTTCATGGCAAGATATAATATGATTTGCGAAGTATCATGTATTCCTCGTCTGCGCTTCAAATGAATGTAAATGCGATACTTCCTTGCAAGGAAATAGCGTTTGCAGATGTCTACCTAAAGTAGCAATAGAGTTCTAATGCTTCTTAAAACGCGATATCGCATCTCATTTCTATGTTTCATGGTAAGATATAATATGATTTGCGAAGTGTTATGTATTCCTCGTCTACACTTCAAATGATTGTAAATGCGACACTTCCTTGCAAGGAAATAGCGTTTGCAGATGTCTACCTAAATTAGCAATAGAGTTCTAATGCTTCTTAAAACGCGATATCGCATTTCATTTCTATGTTTCATGGTAAGATATAATATGATTTGCGAAGTGTTATGTATTCATCGTCTGCACTTCAAATGAATGTAAATGCGACACTTCCTTGCAAGCAAATAGCGTTTGCAGATGTCTACGTATCGTAGCAATAGAGTTCTTATGATTCTTAAAACGCGATATCGCATCTCATTTCTATGTTTCATGGTAAGATATAATATGATTTGCGAAGGGTTATGTATTCCCCGTCTACACTTCAAATGAATGTGAATGCGACACTTCCTCGCTAGGAAATAGCGTTTGCAAATGTCTACGTATCGTAGCAATAGAGTTCTTATGATTCTTAAAACGCGATATCGCATCTCATTTCTATGTTTCATGGTAAGATATAATATTCATTGCGAAGTGTTATGCATTCCTCGTCTACGATTCAAATGAATGTAAATGCGACACTTCCTTGCAAGGAAATAGCGTGTGCAAATGTCTACGTATCGAATCAATCGAGTTCAAATGCTTCTTAAAACGAGATGTTGCATCTCATATCTATGTTTCAGGATAAGATATAATATTCATTGCGAAGTGTTATGCATTCCTCGTCTACGATTCAAATGAATGTAACTGCGACACTTCCTTGCAAGGAAATAGCGTTTGCAGATGTCTACCTATCGTAGCAATAGAGTTCTAATGCTTCTTAAAACGCGATATCGCATCTCACTGCTATGTTTCATGGTAAGATATAATATGATTTGCGAAGTGTTATGTATTCCTCGTCTACACTTCAAATGAATGTAAATGCGACACTTCCTTGCAAGGAAATAGCGTCTGCAGATGTCTACGTATCGTAGCAATAGAGTTCTTATGATTCTTAAAACGCGATATCGCATCTCATTTCTATGTTTCATGGTAAGATATAATATGATCTGCGAAGTGTTATGTATTCCTCGTCTACACTTGAAATGAATGTAAATGCGACACTTCCGTGTAAGGAAATAGCGTTTGCAGATGTCTACCTATCGTAGCAATAGAGTTCAAATGCTACCTAAAACGAGATATTGCATCTCATATCTATGTTTCATGATAAGATATAATATTCATTGCGAAGTGTTATGTATTCCTCGTCTACACTTCAAATGAATGTAAATGCGACGCTTCCTTGTAAGGAAATAGCATTTGCAGATGTCTAACTATCGTAGCAATAGAGTTCTAATGCTTCTTAAAACGCGATATCGCATCTCATTTCTATGTTTCGTGGTAAGATATAATATGATTTGCGACGTATCATGTATTCCTCGTCTACACTTCAAATGAATGTAAATGCGACACTTCCTTGCTAGGAAATAGTGTCTGCAGATGTCTATGTATCGTAGCAATTGAGTTCTAATACTTCTTAAAACGCGATATCGCATCTCATTTCTATGTTTCATGGTAAGATATAATATGATTTGCGAAGTGTTATGTATTCCTCGTCTACACTTCAAATGAATGTAAATGCGACACTTCCGTGCAAGGAAATAGCGTTTGCAGATGTCTACGTATCAAAGCAATAGAGTTCAAATGCTTCTTAAAACGAGATATTGCATTTCATATCTATGTTTCATGATAAGATATAATATTCATTGCGAAGTGTTATGCATTCCTCGTCTACGATTCAAATGAATGTAAATGCGACACTTCCTTGCAAGGAAATAGCGTTTGCAGATGTCTACGTATCGAAGCAATCAAGTTCAAATGCTTCTTAAAACGAGATATTGCATCTCATATCTATGTTTCATGATAAGGTATAATATTCATTGCGAAGTGTTAAGCATTCCTCGTCTACGATTCAAATGAATGTAACTGCGACACTTCCTTGCAAGGAAATAGCGTTTGCAAATGTCTACCTATCGTAGCAATAGTGTTCTAATGCTACTTAAAACGCGATATCGCATCTCATTTCTATGTTTCATGGTAAGATATAATATGATTTGCGAAGTGTTATGTATTCCTCGTCTACACTTGAAATGAATGTAAATGCGACACTTCCGTGTAAGGAAATAGCGTTTGCAGATGTCTACCTATCGTAGCAATAGAGTTCAAATGCTACCTAAAACGAGATATTGCATCTCATATCTATGTTTCATGATAAGATATAATATTCATTGCGAAGTGTTATGTATTCCTCGTCTACACTTCAAATGAATGTAAATGCGACACTTCCTTGTAAGGAAATAGCGTTTGCAGATGTCTACCTAAAGTAGCAATAGTGTTCTAATGCTTCTTAAAACGCGATATCGCATCTCATTTCTATGTTTCATGGTAAGATATAATATGATTTGCGAAGGGTTATGTATTCCTCGTCTACACTTCAAATGAATGTAAATGCGACACTTCCTTGTAAGGAAATAGCATTTGCAGATGTCTACCTATCGTAGCAATAGTGTTCTAATGCTTCTTAAAACGCGATATCGCATCTCATTTCTATGTTTCGTGGTAAGATATAATATGATTTGCGAAGTATCATGCATTCCTCGTCTACACTTCAAATGAATGTAAATGCGACACTTCCTTGTAAGGAAATAGCATTTGCAGATGTCTGCCTATCGTAGCAATAGAGTTCTAATGCTTCTTAAAACGCGATATCGCATCTCATTTCTATGTTTCGTGGTAAGATATAATATGATTTGCGAAGTATCATGTATTCCTCGTCTACACTTCAAATGAATGTAAATGCGACACTTCCTTGCTAGGAAATAGTGCCTGCAGATGTCTAGGTATCGTAGCAATAGAGTTCTAATACCTCTTAAATCGCGATATCGCATCTCATTTCTATGTTTCATGGTAAGATATAATATGATTTGCGAAGTGTTATGTATTCCTCGTCTACACTTCAAATGAATGTAAATGCGACACTTCCGTGCAAGGAAATAGCGTTTGCAGATGTCTACGTATCAAAGCAATAGAGTTCAAATGCTTCTTAAAACGAGATATTGCATTTCATATCTATGTTTCATGATAAGATATAATATTCATTGCGAAGTGTTATGCATTCCTCGTCTACGATTCAAATGAATGTAAATGCGACACTTCCTTGCAAGGAAATAGCGTTTTTTAGATGTCTACGTATCGAAGCAATAGAGTTCAAATGCTTCTTAAAACGAGATATTGCATTTCATATCTATGTTTCATGATAAAATATAATATTCATTGCGAAGTGTTATGCATTCCTCGTCTACGATTCAAATGAATGTAAATGCGACACTTCCTTGCAAGGAAATAGCGTTTTTTAGATGTCTACGTATCGAAGCAATCAAGTTCAAATGCTTCTTAAAACGAGATATTGCATCTCATATCTATGTTTCATGATAAGGTATAATATTCATTGCGAAGTGTTAAGCATTCCTCGTCTACGATTCAAATGAATGTAACTGCGACACTTCCTTGCAAGGAAATAGCGTTTGCAAATGTCTACCTATCGTAGCAATAGTGTTCTAATGCTTCTTAAAACGCGATATCGCATCTCATTTCTATGTTTCGTGGTAAGATGATTTGCGAAGTGTTATGTATTCCTCCTCTACACTTCAAATGAATGTAAACGCGACACTTCCTTGCAAGGAAATAGCGTTTGCAGGTGTCCACCTATCGTAGCAATAGTGTTCTAATGCTTCTTAAAACGCGATATCGCATCTCATTTCTATGTTTCATGGTAAGATATAATATGATTTGCGAAGTATCATGTATTCCTCGTCTACACTTCAAATGAATGTAAATGCGACACTTCCTTGCTAGGAAATAGCGTCTGCAGATGTCTAGGTGCCGTAGCAATAGTGTTCTAATGCTTCTTAAAACGCGATATCGCATCTCATTTCTACGTTTCATGGTAAGATATAATATGATTTGCGAAGAGTTATGTATTCCTCGTCTACACTTCAAATGAATGTAAATGCGACACTTCCTTGCTAGGAAATAGCGTCTGCAGATGTCTAGGTATCGTAGCAATAGAGTTCTAATGCTTCTTAAAACGCGATATCGCATCTCACTTCTATGTTTCATGGTAAGATATAATATGATTTGCGAAGTATCATGTATTCCTCGTCTACACCTCAAATGAATGTAAATCCGACACTTCCTTGCTAAGAAATAGCGTCTGCAGATGTCTAGGTATCGTAGCAATAGAGTTCTAATGCTTCTTAAAACGCGATATCGCATCTCAATTCTATGTTTCATGGTAAGATGATTTGCGAAGTGTTATGTATTCCTCCTCTACACTTCAAATGAATGAAAATGTGACACTTCCTTGCAAGGAAATAGCGTCTGCAAATGTCTACCTATCGTAGCAATAGTGTTCTAATGCTTCTTAAAACGCGATATCGCATATCGTTTCTATGTTTCATGGTAAGATATAATATGATTTGCGAAGTGTTATGTATTCCTCGTCTACACTTCAAATGAATGTAAATGCGACACTTCCTTGCAAGGAAATAGCGCTTGCAGATGTCTACGTATCGTAGCAATAGATTCCTAATGCTTCTTAAAACGCGTTATCGCATCTCATTTCTATGTTTCATGGTACGATATAATATGATTTGCGAAGAGTTATGTATTCCTGCTCTACACTACAAATGAATGTAAATGCGACACTTCCTTGCAAGGAAATAGCGTTTGCAAATGTCTACCTATCGTAGCAATAGTGTTCTAATGCTTCTTAAAACGCGATATCGCATCTCATTTCTATGTTTCATGGTAAGATATAATATGATTTGCGAAGAGTTATGTATTCCTGCTCTACACTTCAAATGAATGTAAATGCGACACTTCCTTGCAAGGAAATAGCGTCTGCAGATGTCTAGGTATCGTAGCAATAGATTTCTAATGCTTCTTAAAACGCGATATCGCATATCATTTCTACGTTTCATGACAAGGTATAGTATTCATTGCGATGTGTTATGTATACCTATTATTCACTTCAAAAGAATGTAAATGCGACACTTGCTTGCTAGGAAATAGCGTCTGCAGATGTATAGGTATCGTAGCAATAGAGCTCTAATGCTTCTTAAAACGCGATATCGCATCTCATTTCTATGCTTCATGGTAAGATGACTTGCGAAGCGTTATGTATTCCTCCTCTACACTTCAAATGAATGTAAATGCGACACTTCCTTGCAAGGAAATAGCGTTTGCAAATGTCTACCTGTCGTAGCAATAGTGTTCTAATGCTTCTTAAAACGCGATATCGCATCTCATTTCTATGTTTCCTGGTAAGATATAATATGATTTGCGAAGTGTCATGTATTCCTCGTCTACACTACAAATGAATGTAAATGCGACACTTCCTTGCCTGGAAATAGCGTCTGCAGATGTCTAGGTATCGTAGCAATAGAGTTCTAATGCTTCTTAAAACGCGATATCGCATATCATTTCTACGTTTCATGACAGGGTATAGTATTCATTGCGATGTGTTATGTATACCTATCATTCACTTCAAAAGAATGTAAATGCGACACTTTCTTGCTAGGAAATAGCGTTTGCAGATGTCTACGTATCGAAGCAATAGAGTTCAAATTCTTCTTAAAACGAGATATCGCATCCCATATCTATGTTTCATGATAAAATTTAATATTCATTGCGAAGTGTTATGCATTCCTCGTCTACGATTCAAATGACTGTAAATGCGACACTTCCTTGCTAGGAAATAGCATTTGCAGATGTCTACGTATCGTTGCAATAGAGTTGTTATGATTCTTAGAACGCGATAACGCATCTCATTTCTCTGTTTCATGGTAAGATATAATATGATTTGCGAAGTGTTATGTATTCCTCGTCTACACTTGAAATGAATGTGAATGCGACACTTCCTCGCTAGGAAATAGCGTTTGCAGATGTCTACGTATCGAAGCAATAGAGTTCAAATGCTTCTTAAAACGAGATATTGCATCTCAAATCTATGTTTCATGATAAGATATAATATTCAATGCGAAGTGTTATGCATTCCTAGTCTACGATTGAAATGGACGTAAATGCGGCACTTCCTTGCTAGGAAATAGCGTTTACAGATGTCTACGTATCGTAGAAATAGAGTTCTAATGCTTCTCAATACGCGATATCGCATCTCATTACTATGTTTCATGGTAAGATATTATATGATTTGCGAAGTGTCATGTATTCCTCGTCTACACTTCAAATGAATGTAAATGCGACACTTCCTTGCTAGGAAATAGCGTTTACAGATGTCTACGTATCGTAGAAATAGAGTTCTAATGCTTCTCAATACGCGATATCGCATCTCATTACTATGTTTCATGGTAAGATATGATATGATTTGCGAAGTATCATGTATTCCTCGTCTACACTTCAAATGAATGTAAATGCGACACATCCTTGCTAGGAAATAGCGTTTGCAGATGTCTACGTATCGTAGGCATGGTGTTCTATTGCTTTTTAAAACGTGATATCGCATCTCATTTCTATGTTTCATGATAAGATGTAATATTCATTGCAAAGTGTTATGTATTCCTCGCCTACACTTCAAATGAATGTAAATGCGACACTTCCTTGCAAGGAAATAGCGTTTGCAGATGTCTACGTATCGAAGCAATAGAGTTCAAATGCTTCTTAAAACGAGATATTGCATCTCATATTTATGTTTCATGGTAAGATATAATATTCATTGCGAAGAGTTATGTATTCCTCGTCTACACTTCAAATGAATGTAAATGCGACACTTCCTTGCTAGGAAATAGCGTTTGTAGATGTCTACGTATCGTTGCAATAGAGTTCTAATGCTTCTTAAATCGCGATATCGCATCTCATTTCTACGTATCATGACAAGGTATAGTATTCATTGCGAGGTGTTATGTATACCTATTATTCACTTCAAAAGAATGTTAATGCGACACTTCCTTGCAAGGAAATAGCGTTTGCAGATGTCTACGTATCGAAGCAATAGAGTTCAAATGCTTCTTAAAACGAGATATCGCACCTCATATCTATGTTTCATGATAAGATATAATATTCATTGCGAAGTGTTATGCATTCCTCGTCTACGATTCAAATGAATGTAAATGCGACACTTCCTTGCTAGGAAATAGCGTTTCCAGAGGTCTACGTATCGAAGCAATAGAGTTGAGATGCTTCTTAAAACGAGATATCGCTTCTCATTTCTATATCTCATGATAAGATGTAATATTCATTGCGATGTTTATGTATTCCTCGTCTACACTTCAAATGAATGTAAATGCGACACTTCCTTGCAAGGAAATAGCGTTTGCAGATGTTAACGTATCGAAGCAATAGATTTCAAATGCTTCTTAAAACTTGATATCGCATCTCATTTCTATGTTTCATGATAAGGTATAATATTCATTGCGAAGTGTCATGTAAACCTCGCATTCACTTCAAAAGAATGTAAATGCGACACCTCCTTGCTAGGAAATAGCGATTGCCGATATCTACGTATTGTAGGGATAGAGTTCTAATGCTTCTTAAAACGTAATATCGCATCTCACTTCTATGATGCATGATAAGATATAAAATTCATTGCGAAGTGTTATATACCTCGTATTCACTTCAAGAGAATGCAAATACGACACTTCCTTGCAAGGAAATAGCGTTTGCAGATGTCTACGTATCGAAGCAATAGAGTTCAAATGCTTCTTAAAACGAGATATCGCATCTCATTTCTATGTTTCATGATAAGATGCAATGTTCACTGCGAAGTGTTATATATTCCTGGTCTACGCTTCAAATGAATGTAAATGCGACACTTCCTTGCAAGGAAATAGCGATTGTTGATGTCTACGTATCGTAGGGAGAGTGTTCTAATGCTCCTTAAAACGTGATATCGCAAATGACTCCTATGTTTCACGATAAGATATGATATTCATTGCGAAGTGCCATGTATTCCTCGTCTATGCTTCAAATGAATGTAAATGCGACCCTTCCTTGCTAGGAAATAGCGTTTGCAGATGTCTACGTATCGAAGCAATAGATTTCAAATGCTTCTTAAAACTTGATATCGCATCTCATTTCTATGTTTCATGATAAGGTATAATATTCATTGCGAAGTGTCATGTAAACCTCGCATTCACTTCAAAAGAATGTAAATGCGACACCTCCTTGCTAGGAAATAGCGATTGCCGATATCTACGTATTGTAGGGATAGAGTTCTAATGCTTCTTAAAACGTAATATCGCATCTCACTTCTATGATGCATGATAAGATATAAAATTCATTGCGAAGTGTTATATACCTCGTATTCACTTCAAGAGAATGCAAATACGACACTTCCTTGCAAGGAAATAGCGTTTGCAGATGTCTACGTATCGAAGCAATAGAGTTCAAATGCTTCTTAAAACGAGATATCGCATCTCATTTCTATGTTTCATGATAAGATGCAATGTTCACTGCGAAGTGTTATATATTCCTGGTCTACGCTTCAAATGAATGTAAATGCGACACTTCCTTGCAAGGAAATAGCGATTGCTGATGTCTACGTATCGTAGGGAGAGTGTTCTAATGCTCCTTAAAACGTGATATCGCAAGTGACTCCTATGTTTCACGATGCGATATGATATTCATTGCGAAGTGCCATGTATTCCTCGTCTACACTTCAAATGAATGTAAATGTGACACTTCCTTGCAAGGAAATAGCGTTTGCAGATGTCTACCTATCGTAGCAATAGAGTTCTTATGATTCTTAAAACGCGATATCGCATCTCATTTCTATGTTTGATGGTAAGGTATAATATGATTTGCGAAGTGTTATGTATTCCTCGTCTACACTTCAAATGAATGTAAGAGTGACACTTCCTTGTAAGGAAATAGCGTTTGCAGATATCTACCTATCGTAGCAATAGAGTTCTAATGCTTCGCAAAACGCGATATCGCATATCATTTCTATGTTTCATGGTAAGATATAATATGATTTGCGGAGTGTTATGTACTCCTCGTCTACACTTCAACTGAATGTAAATGCTACACTTCCTTGCAAGGAAATAGCGTTTGCAAATGTCTACCTATCGTAGAAGTAGTGTTCTAATGCTTCTTAGAACACGATGTCGCATCTCATTTCTATGTTTCATGGTACGATATAATATGATTTGCGAAGTGTTATGTTTTCCTCGTCTACACTTCAAATGAATGTGAATGTGACACTTCCTCGCTAGGAAATAGCGTTTGCAGATGTCTGCGTATCGTAGCAGTAGAGTTCTAATGCTTCTTAAAACGCGATATCGCATCTCATTTCTATGTTTCATGGTAAGGTATAATATGATTTGCGAAGTGTTATGTATTCCTCGTCCACACTTCAAATGAATGTAAATGCGACACTTCCTCGCTAGGAAATAGCGATTGCAGATGTCTACGTATCGTATGTAACGTCAGGCGTACCACCTTCCACCCCCACGAGGACGTCTCCACCCACGTCATCTCCAGAGGAGCGATACGACAACTACTTCCTGGAATCACCCGCAATTACGCACCCATACTCCCTGTTCGCGTACATGCGGTCTTAAGTATAAGCACACGACACATTCATGTACATACACACACCACAAACACATAGAATTAAGGAAATGTACATAATATAAGTGCACTAGAATTAAGACGCGTTCACGCTCGAGCGCGCGGCCGACGCGCGCGGCTCACCGCGTAACGCGGTCATCCCCAATACGAGCGGTCTCCCCGCTCTTCCGCCACGCGCCGTCCCCACTCCGGGGCCCAGCGACTCGCGCGCCTCGCGACCCGAGGAGTTCGCAGGCGCGCTGGTCAGAGGGCAGTTCCTATCTCGCCTCCGAATCGAGCACTTGGCTCCCAAGCAACGATCTCTCAGCTCTAATGCTTCTCTTTTTATCGCATCTCCCTTAGCGGAGTCCTTAATGTAAACTTAGTTCTATTTCAATCTCTTATTGTAACCTTATTCAATGTCTTAGAATTAGTTGAAGCGTATTAGGGTAGTGAAATTATAGAATATACATTAGCTTTTACCAAATCCAACGCCTCTTTATTCAATATTCAATCACAATTCCTAATTCTAATTCCCTGGTACGCTGGCGAATATCTTACTAGTTCCGAATTCGTCTGCGATAGTCTTGAAGCTGGACGGTTAGAGCGAACCAACGCTTAGCCGCTCTTACTTCACTGCTACCGTAACCGAGTATCTTGCGCCCGCGCGGATCCCTGCAAGCTAGAGCGAACCAACGCTTAGCCGAGCAGTACTCTGTCAAAGCGCAAATACTCTCGATGAACTTCGAGCCTCCGAGAAAGCGTACACGACGCGCGGGACGAAAAGAATATATTCGACATCTTATTCGCGAATACGTGGGAGGTACACCCGAGTACCCGTATCCGGATAACCATCGAGCAGCTTCCGTTCCCGTCAAGGAGGTTTTCGCCGCCGTACGTCCCGTACGAGCCCAGGACCGTCGAATTTCAGCGACGATACGCAACAGCCAGGATCAACCTGCATGGCGCCTTGTTCCGATAACCGTTCCGCCGTTCCAGCCGTACGCAGCTGCGATCCAGGTCTCCGACCCACGACGTCCACGATACCTGGAACGGGAAAGCAAATAGGAATTCTACGCATCGAAAAGGGTAAGTGCTGCATGTTTTGTTCGGTAAACAGCGTCCTAACCGCCAACGAACCCAGCTCCGCGCAATTCGCGTTGATTTCGGGAACCGGTTTAAACTCGTTTTAACGTATCGAGTGCATCGGCACTCCGGGACGTGACACGTAGCAATAGAGTTCATATGATTCCTAAAACGCGATATCGCATCTCAGTTCAATGTTTCATGGTAAGATATATCATGATTTGCGAAGTGTTATGTATTCCTCGTCTACACTTCAAATGAATGTGAATACGATACTTCCTCGCTAGGAAATAGCGTTTGCAGATGTCTACGTATCGTAGCAATAGCTTTCTAGTGCTTCTTAAAACGCGATATCGCATCTCATTTCTATGTTTCATGGTAAGATATAACATGATTTGCGAAGTGTTATGTATTCCTCGTCTACACTTCAAATGAATGTGAATGCGATACTTCCTCGCTAGGAAATAGCGTTTGCAGATGTCTACGTATAGTAGCAATAGCTTTCTAGTGCTTCTTAAAACGCGATATCGCATCTCATTTCTATGTTTCATGGTAAGATATAATATGATTTGCGAAGTGTCATGTATTCCTCGTCTACACTTCAAATGAATGTAAATGCGACACTTCCCTGCAAGGAAATAGCGTTTGCAGATGTCTACGTATCGTAGCAATAGAGTTCTTATGATTCTTAAAACGCGATATCGCATCTCATTTCCATGTTTCATGGTAAGGTATAATATGATTTGCGAAGTGTTATGTATTCCTCGTCTACACTTCAAATGAATGTAAATGTGACACTTCCTTGCAAGGAAATAGCGTTTGCAGATGTCTACCTATCGTAGCAATAGAGTCCTAGTGCTTCTTAAAACGCGATATCGCATCTCATTTCTATGTTTCATGGTAAGATATAATATGATTTGCGAAGTGTTATGTATTCCTCGTCTACACTTCAAATGAATGTAAATGCGACACTTCCCTGCAAGGAAGTAGCGTTTGCAGATGTCTACCTATCGTAGCAATAGAGTTCTTATGATTCTTAAAACGCGATATCGCATCTCATTTCAATGTTTCATGGTAAGGTATAATATGAATTGCGAATTGTTATGTATTCCTCGTCTACACTTCAAATGAATGTAAGAGTGACACTTCCTTGTAAGGAAATAGCGTTTGCAGATGTCTACCTATCGTAGCAGTAGAGTTCTAGTGCTTCGTAAAACGCGATATCGCATCTCATTTCTATGTTTCATGGTAAGATATAATATGATTTGCGAAGTGTCATGTATTACTCCTCTACACATCAAATGAAAGTAAATGCGACACTTCCTTGCTAGGAAATAGCGTCTGCAGATGTCTACGTATCGTAGCATTAGAGTTCTTATGATTCTTAAAACGCGATATCGCATCTCATTTCTATGTTTCATGGTAAGGTATAATATGATTTGCAAAGTGTTATGTATTCCTCGTCTACACTTCAAATGAATGTAAATGTGACACTTCCTTGCAAGGAAATAGCGTTTGCAGATGTCTACCTATCGTAGCAATAGTGTTCCAGTGCTTCTTAAAACGCGATATTGCACCTCATTTCTATGTTTCATGGTAAGATATAATATGATTTGCGAAGTGTTATGTATTCCTCGTCTACACTTCAAATGAATGTAAATGCGACACTTCCTTGCAAGGAAATAGCGTTTGCAGATGTCTACGTATCGTAGCAATAGCGTTCTTATGATTCTTAAAACGCGATATCGCATCTCATTTCTACGTTTCATGGTAAGATATAACATGATTTGCGAAGTGTTATGTATTCCTCGTCTACACTTCAAATGAATGTAAATGCGATACTTCCTCGCTGGGAAATAGCGTTTGCAGATGTCTACGTATCGTAGCAATAGCTTTCTAGTGCTTCTTAAAACGCGATATCGCATCTCATTTCTATGTTTCATGGTAAGATATAACATGATTTGCGAAGTGTTATGTATTCCTCGTCTACACTTCAAATGAATGTGAATGCGATACTTCCTCGCTAGGAAATAGCGTTTGCAGATGTCTACGTATCGTAGCAATAGCTTTCTAGTGCTTCTAAAAACGCGATATCGCATCTCATTTCTATGTTTCATGGTAAGATATAATATGATTTGCGAAGTGTTATGTATTACTCCTCTACACATCAAATGAAAGTAAATGCGACACTTCCTTGCTAGGAAATAGCGTCTGCAGATGTCTACGTATCGTAGCATTAGAGTTCTTATGATTCTCAAACGCGATATCGCATCTCATTTCTATGTTTCATGGTAAGGTATAATATGATTTGCGAAGTGTTATGTATTCCTCGTCTACACTTCAAATGAATGTAAATGCGACACTTCCCTGCAAGGAAGTAGCGTTTGCAGATGTCTACCTATCGTAGCAATAGAGTTCTTATGATTCTTAAAACGCGATATCGCATCTCATTTCTATGTTTCATGGTAAGGTATAATATGAATTGCGAATTGTTATGTATTCCTCGTCTACACATCAAATGAATGTAAGAGTGACACTTCCTTGTAAGGAAATAGCGTTTGCAGATGTCTACCTATCGTAGCAGTAGAGTTCTAGTGCTTCGTAAAACGCGATATCGCATCTCATTCCTATGTTTCATGGTAAGATATAATATGATTTGCGAAGTGTCATGTATTACTCCTCTACACATCAAATGAAAGTAAATGCGACACTTCCTTGCTAGGAAATAGCGTCTGCAGATGTCTACGTATCGTAGCATTAGAGTTCTTATGATTCTTAAAACGCGATATCGCATCTCATTTCTATGTTTCATGGTAAGGTATAATATGATTTGCGAAGTGTTATGTATTCCTCGTCTACACTTCAAATGAATGTAAATGTGACACTTCCTTGCAAGGAAATAGCGTTTGCAGATGTCTACCTATCGTAGCAATAGTGTTCTAGTGCTTCTTAAAACGCGATATCGCACCTCATTTCTATGATTCATGGTAAGATATAATATGATTTGCGAAGTGTTATGTATTCCTCGTCTACACTTCAAATGAATGTAAATGCGACACTTCCTTGCAAGGAAATAGCGTTTGCAGATGTCTACGTATCGTAGCAATAGCGTTCTTATGATTCTTAAAACGCGATATCGCATCTCATTTCTACGTTTCATGGTAAGATATAACATGATTTGCGAAGTGTTATGTATTCCTCGTCTACACTTCAAATGAATGTAAATGCGATACTTCCTCGCTGGGAAATAGCGTTTGCAGATGTCTACGTATCGTAGCAATAGCTTTCTAGTGCTTCTTAAAACGCGATATCGCATCTCATTTCTATGTTTCATGGTAAGATATAA
The DNA here is from genome assembly GCF_050948175.1 of Xylocopa sonorina. Taxonomy (NCBI): domain Eukaryota; kingdom Metazoa; phylum Arthropoda; class Insecta; order Hymenoptera; family Apidae; genus Xylocopa; species Xylocopa sonorina. The sequence goes on along the minus strand of NW_027490733.1, from coordinate 21,337 downwards.
CATGATTTGCGAAGTGTTATGTATTCCTCGTCTACACTTCAAATGAATGTGAATGCGATACTTCCTCGCTAGGAAATAGCGTTTGCAGATGTCTACGTATCGTAGCAATAGCTTTCTAGTGCTTCTAAAAACGCGATATCGCATCTCATTTCTATGTTTCATGGTAAGATATAATATGATTTGCGAAGTGTCATGTATTACTCCTCTACACATCAAATGAAAGTAAATGCGACACTTCCTTGCTAGGAAATAGCGTCTGCAGATGTCTACGTATCGTAGCATTAGAGTTCTTATGATTCTTAAAACGCGATATCGCATCTCATTTCTATGTTTCATGGTAAGGTATAATATGATTTGCGAAGTGTTATGTATTCCTCGTCTACACTTCAAATGAATGTAAGAGTGACACTTCCTTGCAAGGAAATAGCGTTTGCAGATGTCTACCTATCGTAGCAATAGTGTTCTAGTGCTTCTTAAAACGCGATATCGCACCTCATTTCTATGTTTCATGGTAAGATATAATATGATTTGCGAAGTGTTATGTATTCCTCGTCTACACTTCAAATGAATGTAAATGCGACACTTCCTTGCAAGGAAATAGCGTTTGCAGATGTCTACGTATCGTAGCAATAGCGTTCTTATGATTCTTAAAACGCGATATCGCATCTCATTTCTACGTTTCATGGTAAGATATAACATGATTTGCGAAGTGTTATGTATTCCTCGTCTACACTTCAAATGAATGTAAATGCGATACTTCCTCGCTGGGAAATAGCGTTTGCAGATGTCTACGTATCGTAGCAATAGCTTTCTAGTGCTTCTTAAAACGCGATATCGCATCTCATTTCTATGTATCATGGTAAGATATAACCTGATTTGCGAAGTGTTATGTATTCCTCGTCTACACTTCAAATGAATGTGAATGCGATACTTCCTCGCTAGGAAATATCGTTTGCAGATGTCTACGTATCGTAGCAATAGCTTTCTAGTGCTTCTAAAAACGCGATATCGCATCTCATTTCTATGTTTCATGGTAAGATATAATATGATTTGCGAAGTGTCATGTATTCCTCGTCTACACTTCAAATGAATGTAAATGTGACACTTCCTTGCAAGGAAATAGCGTTTGCAGATGTCTACCTATCGTAGCAATAGAGTTCTAGTGCTTCTTGAAACGCGATATCGCATCTCATTTCTATGTTTCATGGTAGGATATAATATGATTTGCGAAGTGTTATGTATTCCTCGTCTACACTTCAAATGAATGTAAATGCGACACTTCCCTGCAAGGAAGTAGCGATTGCAGATGTCTACGTATCGTAACAATAGAGTTCTTATGATTCTTAAAACGCGATATCGCATCTCATTTCTATGTTTCATGGTAAGGTATAATATGAATTGCGAATTGTTATGTATTCCTCGCCTACACTTCAAATGAATGTAAGAGTGACACTTCCTTGTAAGGAAATAGCGTTTGCAGATGTCTACCTATCGTAGCAGTAGAGTTCTAGTGCTTCGTAAAACGCGATATCGCATCTCATTTCTATGTTTCATGGTAAGATATAATATGATTTGCGAAGTGTCATGTATTACTCCTCTACACATCAAATGAAAGTAAATGCGACACTTCCTTGCTAGGAAATAGCGTCTGCAGATGTCTACGTATCGTAGCATTAGAGTTCTTATGATTCTTAAAACGCGATATCGCATCTCATTTCTATGTTTCATGGTAAGGTATAATATGATTTGCGAAGTGTTATGTATTCCTCGTCTACACTTCAAATGAATGTAAATGTGACACTTCCTTGCAAGGAAATAGCGTTTGCAGATGTCTACCTATCGTAGCAATAGTGTTCTAGTGCTTCTTAAAACGCGATATCGCACCTCATTTCTATGTTTCATGGTAAGATATAATATGATTTGCGAAGTGTTATGTATTTCTCGTCTACACTTCAAATGAATGTAAATGCGACACTTCCTTGCAAGGAAATAGCGTTTGCAGATGTCTACGTATCGTAGCAATAGCGTTCTTATGATTCTTAAAACGCGATATCGCATCTCATTTCTACGTTTCATGGTAAGATATAACATGATTTGCGAAGTGTTATGTATTCATCGTCTACACTTCAAATGAATGTAAATGCGATACTTCCTCGCTGGGAAATAGCGTTTGCAGATGTCTACGTATCGTAGCAATAGCTTTCTAGTGCTTCTTAAAACGCGATATCGCATCTCATTTCTATGTTTCATGGTAAGATATAACATGATTTGCGAAGTGTTATGTATTCCTCGTCTATACTTCAAATGAATGTGAATGCGATACTTCCTCGCTAGGAAATAGCGTTTGCAGATGTCTACGTATCGTAGCAATAGCTTTCTAGTGCTTCTAAAAACGCGATATCGCATCTCATTTCTATGTTTCATGGTAAGGTATAATATGAATTGCGAATTGTTATGTATTCCTCGTCTACACTTCAAATGAATGTAAGAGTGACACTTCCTTGTAAGGAAGTAGCGTTTGCAGATGTCTACCTATCGTAGCAGTAGAGTTCTAGTGCTTCGTAAAACGCGATATCGCACCTCATTTCTATGTTTCATGGTAAGATATAACATGATTTGCGAAGTGTTATGTATTCCTCGTCTACACTTCAAATGAATGTGAATGCGATACTTCCTCGCTAGGAAATAGCGTTTGCAGATGTCTACGTATCGTAGCAATAGCTTTCTAGTGCTTCTAAAAACGCGATATCGCATCTCATTTCTATGTTTCATGATAAGATATAATATGATTTGCGAAGTGTCATGTATTCCTCGTCTACACTTCAAATGAATGTAAATGTGACACTTCCTTGCATGGAAATAGCGTTTGCAGATGTCTACCTATCGTAGCAATAGAGTTCTTATGATTCTTAAAACGCGATATCGCATCTCATTTCTATGTTTGATGGTAAGGTATAATATGATTTGCGAAGTGTTATGTATTCCTCGTCTACACTTCAAATGAATGTAAGAGTGACACTTCCTTGTAAGGAAATAGCGTTTGCAGATGTCTACCTATCGTAGCAATAGAGTACTAATGCTTCGCAAAACGCGATATCGCATATCATTTCTATGTTTCATGGTAAGATATAATATGATTTGCGGAGTGTTATGTACTCCTCGTCTACACTTCAACTGAATGTAAATGCTACACTTCCTTGCAAGGAAATAGCGTTTGCAAATGTCTACCTATCGTAGAAGTAGTGTTCTAATGCTTCTTAGAACACGATGTCGCATCTCATTTCTATGTTTCATGGTACGATATAATATGATTTGCGAAGTGTTATGTTTTCCTCGTCTACACTTCAAATGAATGTGAATGTGACACTTCCTCGCTAGGAAATAGCGTTTGCAGATGTCTGCGTATCGTAGCAGTAGAGTTCTAATGCTTCTTAAAACGCGATATCGCATCTCATTTCTATGTTTCATGGTAAGGTATAATATGATTTGCGAAGTGTTATGTATTCCTCGTCCACACTTCAAATGAATGTAAATGCGACACTTCCTTGCAAGGAAATAGCGTTTGCAGATGTCTACGTATCGTAGCAATGGATTTCTGATGCTTCATAAAACGCGATATCGCATCTCATTTCTATGTTTCATGGTAAGATATAATATGATTTGCGAAGTGTCATGTATTCCTCGTCCACACTTCAAATGAATGTAAATGCGACACTTCCTTGCAAGGAAATAGCGTTTGCAGATGTCTACGTATCGTAGCAATAGTGTTCTTATGATTCTTAAAACGCGATATCGGATCTCATTTCTATGTTCCATGGTAAGATATAATATGATTTGCGAAGTGTTATCTATTCCTCGTCTACACTTCAAATGAAAGTAAATGCGACAATTCTTTGCAAGGAAATAGCGTTTGCAGATGTCTACGTATCGTAGCAATAGATTTCTTATGATTCTTAAAACGCGATATCGCATCACATTTCTATGTTTCATGGTAAGATATAATATGATTTGCGAAGTTTTATGTATTCCTCGTCTACACTTCAAATGAATGTAAATGCGACACTTCCTTGCAAGGAAATAACGTTTGCAGATGTCTACGTATCGCAGCAATAGATTTCTAATGCTTCTTAAAGCGCGATATCGCATCTCATTTCTATGCTTCATGGTAAGATGTAATATTCATCGCGAAGTGTTATCTATTCCTCGTCTACACTTCAAATGAATGTAAATGCGACAATTCTTTGCAAGGAAATAGCGTTTGCAGATGTCTACGTATCGTAGCAATAGAGTTCTTATGATTCTTAGAACGCGATATCGCATCACATTTCTATGTTTCATGGTAAGATATAATATGATTTGCGAAGTGTTATGTATTCCTCGTCAACACTTCAAATGACTGTAAATGCGAAACTTCTTTGGAAGGAAATAGCGTTTGCAGATGTCTACGTATCGTAGTAATGAATTGCTGATGCTTCTTAAAACGCGATATCGCATCTCATTTCTATGTTTCATGGTAAGATATAATATGATTTGCGAAGTGTCATGTATTCTTCGTCCACTCTTCAAATGAATGTAAATGCGACACTTCCTTGCAAGGAATTAGCGTTTGCAGATGTCTACGTATCGTAGCAATAGGGTTCTTATGATTCTTAAAACGCGATATCGGATCTCATTTCTATGTTTCATGGTAAGATATAATATGATTTGCGGAGTGTTATGTATTCCTCGTCTACACTTCAAATGAATGTAAATGCGACAATTCTTTGCAAGGAAATAGCGTTTGCAGATGTCTACGTATCGTAGCAATAGATTTCTTATGATTCTTAAAAGGCGATATCGCATCACATTTCTATGTTTCATGGTAAGATATAATATGATTTGCGGAGTGTTATGTACTCCTCGTCTACACTTCAAATGAATGTAAATGCGACACTTCCTTGCTAGGAAATAGCGTCTGCAGATGTCTACCTATCGTAGCAACAGAGTTCTTATGATTCTTAAAACGCGATATCGCATCACATTTCTATGTTTCATGGTAAGATATAATATGATTTGCGAAGTTTTATGTATTCCTCGTCTACACTTCAAATGAATGTAAATGCGACACTTCCTTGCAAGGAAATAACGTTTGCAGATGTCTACGTATCGCAGCAATATATTTCTAATGCTTCTTAAAGCGCGATATCGCATTTCATTTCTATGCTTCATGGTAAGATGTAATATTCATCGCGAAGTGTTATCTATTCCTCGTCTACACTTCAAATGAATGTAAATGCGACAATTCTTTGCAAGGAAATAGCGTTTGCAGATGTCTACGTATCGTAGCAATAGAGTTCTTATGATTCTTAAAACGCGATATCGCATCACATTTCTATGTTTCATGGTAAGATATAATATGATTTGCGAAGTTTTATGTATTCCTCGTCTACACTTCAAATGAATGTAAATGCGACACTTCCTTGCAAGGAAATAACGTTTGCAGATGTCTACGTATCGCAGCAATAGATTTCTAATGCTTCTTAAAGCGCGATATCGCATCTCATTTCTATGCTTCATGGTAAGATGTAATATTCATCGCGAAGTGTTATCTATTCCTCGTCTACACTTCAAATGAATGTAAATGCGACACTTCCTTGCTAGGAAATAGCGTCTGCAGATGTCTACCTATCGTAGCAACAGAGTTCTTATGATTCTTAAAACGCGATATCGCATCACATTTCTATGTTTCATGGTAAGATATAATATGATTTGCGAAGTTTTATGTATTCCTCGCCTACACTTCAAATGAATGTAAATGCGACACTTCCTTGCAAGGAAATAACGTTTGCAGATGTCTACGTATCGCAGCAATAGATTTCTAATGCTTCTTAAAGCGCGATATCGCATTTCACTTCTATGCTTCATGGTAAGATGTAATATTCATCGCGAAGTGTTACCTATTCCTCGTCTACACTTCAAATGAATGTAAATGCGACAATTCTTTGCAAGGAAATAGCGTTTGCAGATGTCTACGTATCGTAGCAATAGAGTTCTTATGATTCTTAAAACGCGATATCGCATCACATTTCTGTGTTTCATGGTAAGATATAATATGATTTGCTAAGTTTTATGTATTCCTCGTCTACACTTCAAATGAATGTAAATGCGATACTTCCTCGCTAGGAAATAGAGTTTGCAGATGTCTACGTATCGTAGCAGTAGCTTTCTAGTGCTTCTTAAAACGCGATATCGCAGCTCATTTCTATGTTTCATGGTAAGATATAATATGATTTGCGAAGTGTCATGTATTCCTCGTCTACACTTCAAATGAATGTAAATGTGACACTTCCTTGCAAGGAAATAGCGTTTGCAGATGTCTACCTATCGTAGCAATAGAGTTCTAGTGCTTCTTAAAACGCGATATCGCATCTCATTTCTATGTTTCATGGTAGGATATAATATGATTTGCGAAGTGTTATGTATTCCTCGTCTACACTTCAAATGAATGTAAATGCGACACTTCCCTGCAAGGAAGTAGCGTTTGCAGATGTCTACGTATCGTAACAATAGAGTTCTTATGATTCTTAAAACGCGATATCGCATCTCATTTCTATGTTTCATGGTAAGGTATAATATGAATTGCGAATTGTTATGTATTCCTCGTCTACACTTCAAATGAATGTAAGAGTGACACTTCCTTGTAAGGAAATAGCGTTTGCAGATGTCTACCTATCGTAGCAGTAGAGTTCTAGTGCTTCGTAAAACGCGATATCGCATCTCATTTCTATGTTTCATGGTAAGATATAATATGATATGCGAAGTGTCATGTATTACTCCTCTACACATCAAGTGAAAGTAAATGCGACACTTCCTTGCTAAGAAATAGCGTCTGCAGATGTCTACGTATCGTAGCATTAGAGTTCTTATGATTCTTAAAACGCGATATCGCATCTCATTTCTATGTTTCATGGTAAGGTGTAATATGATTTGCGAAATGTTATGTATTCCTCGTCTACACTTCAAATGAATGTAAATGTGACACTTCCTTGCAAGGAAATAGCGTTTGCAGATGTCTACCTATCGTAGCAATAGTGTTCTAGTGCTTCTTAAAACGCGATATCGCACCTCATTTCTATGTTTCATGGTAAGATATAATATGATTTGCGAAATGTTATGTATTCCTCGTCTACACTTCAAATGAATGTAAATGCGACACTTCCTTGCAAGGAAATAGCGTTTGCAGATGTCTACGTATCGTAGCAATAGCGTTCTTATGATTCTTAAAACGCGATATCGCATCTCATTTCTACGTTTCATGGTAAGATATAACATGATTTGCGAAGTGTTATGTATTCCTCGTCTACACTTCAAATGAATGTAAATGCGATACTTCCTCGCTGGGAAATAGCGTTTGCAGATGTCTACGTATCGTAGCAATAGCTTTCTAGTGCTCCTTAAAACGCGATATCGCATCTCATTTCTATGTTTCATGGTAAGATATAACATGATTTGCGAAGTGTTATGTATTCCTCGTCTACACTTCAAATGAATGTGAATGCGATACTTCCTCGCTAGGAAATAGCGTTTGCAGATGTCTACGTATCGTAGCAATAGCTTTCTAGTGCTTCTAAAAACGCGATATCGCATCTCATTTCTATGTTTCATGGTAAGGTATAATATGAATTGCGAATTGTTATGTATTCCTCGTCTACACTTCAAATGAATGTAAGAGTGACACTTCCTTGTAAGGAAATAGCGTTTGCAGATGTCTACCTATCGTAGCAGTAGAGTTCTAGTGCTTCGTAAAACGCGATATCGCATCTCATTTCTATGTTTCATGGTAAGATATAATATGATTTGCGAAGTGTCATGTATTACTCCACTACACATCAAATGAAAGTAAATGCGACACTTCCTTGCTAGGAAATAGCGTCTGCAGATGTCTACGTATCGTAGCATTAGAGTTCTTATGATTCTTAAAACGCGATATCGCATCTCATTTCTATGTTTCATGGTAAGGTATAATATGATTTGCGAAGTGTTATGTATTCCTCGTCTACACTTCAAATGAATGTAAATGTGACACTTCCTTGCAAGGAAATAGCGTTTGCAGATGTCTACCAATCGTAGCAATAGTGTTCTGGTGCTTCTTAAAACGCGATATCGCACCTCATTTCTATGTTTCATGGTAAGATATAATATGATTTGCGAAGTGTTATGTATTCCTCGTCTACACTTCAAATGAATGTAAATGCGACACTTCCTTGCAAGGATATAGCGTTTGCAGATGTCTACGTATCGTAGCAATAGCGTTCTTATGATTCTTAAAACGCGATATCGCATCTCATTTCTACGTTTCATGGTAAGATATAACATGATTTGCGAAGTGTTATGTATTCCTCGTCTACACTTCAAATGAATGTAAATGCGATACTTCCTCGCTGGGAAATAGCGTTTGCAGATGTCTACGTATCGTAGCAATAGCTTTCTAGTGCTTCTTAAAACGCGATATCGCATCTCATTTCTATGTTTCATGGTAAGATATAACATGATTTGCGAAGTGTTATGTATTCCTCGTCTACACTTCAAATGAATGTGAATGCGATACTTCCTCGCTAGGAAATAGCGTTTGCAGATGTCTACGTATCGTAGCAATAGCTTTCTAGTGCTTCTAAAAACGCGATATCGCATCTCATTTCTATGTTTCATGGTAAGATATAATATGATTTGCGAAGTGTCATGTATTCCTCGTCTACACTTCAAATGAATGTAAATGTGACACTTCCTTGCAAGGAAATAGCGTTTGCAGATGTCTACCTATCGTAGCAATAGAGTTCTAGTGCTTCTTAAAACGCGATATCGCATCTCATTTCTATGTTTCATGGTAGGATATAATATGATTTGCGAAGTGTTATGTATTCCTCGTCTACACTTCAAATGAATGTAAATGCGACACTTCCCTGCAAGGAAGTAGCGTTTGCAGATGTCTACGTATCGTAACAATAGAGTTCTTATGATTCTTAAAACGCGATATCGCATCTCATTTCTATGTTTCATGGTAAGGAATAATATGATTTGCGAAGTGTTATGTATTCCTCGTCTACACTTCAAATGAATGTAAGAGTGACACTTCCTTGTAAGGAAATAGCGTTTGCAGATGTCTACCTATCGTAGCAATAGAGTTCTAATGCTTCGCAAAACGCGATATCGCATATCATTTCTATGTTTCATGGTAAGATATAATATGATTTGCGGAGTGTTATGTACTCCTCGTCTACACTTCAACTGAATGTAAACGCTACACTTCCTTGCAAGGTAATAGCGTTTGCAAATGTCTACCTATCGTAGAAGTAGTGTTCTAATGCTTCTTAGAACACGATGTCGCATCTCATTTCTATGTTTCATGGTACCATATAATATGATTTGCGAAGTGTTATGTTTTCCTCGTCTACACTTCAAATGAATGTGAATGTGACACTTCCTCGCTAGGAAATAGCGTTTGCAGATGTCTACGTATCGCAGCAATAGATTTCTAATGCTTCTTAAAGCGCGATATCGCATTTCATTTCTATGCTTCATGGTAAGATGTAATATTCATCGCGAAGTGTTATCTATTCCTCGTCTACACTTCAAATGAATGTAAATGCGACAATTCTTTGCAAGGAAATAGCGTTTGCAGATGTCTACGTATCGTAGCAATAGAGTTCTTATGATTCTTAAAACGCGATATCGCATCACATTTCTATGTTTCATGGTAAGATATAATATGATTTGCGAAGTTTTATGTATTCCTCGTCTACACTTCAAATGAATATAAATGCGATACTTCCTCGCTAGGAAATAGAGTTTGCAGATGTCTACGTATCGTAGCAGTAGCTTTCTAGTGCTTCTTAAAACGCGATATCGCAGCTCATTTCTATGTTTCATGGTAAGATATAATATGATTTGCGAAGTGTCATGTATTCCTCGTCTACACTTCAAATGAATGTAAATGTGACACTTCCTTGCAAGGAAATAGCGTTTGCAGATGTCTACCTATCGTAGCAATAGAGTTCTAGTGCTTCTTAAAACGCGATATCGCATCTCATTTCTATGTTTCATGGTAGGATATAATATGATTTGCGAAGTGTTATGTATTCCTCGTCTACACTTCAAATGAATGTAAATGCGACACTTCCCTGCAAGGAAGTAGCGTTTGCAGATGTCTACGTATCGTAACAATAGAGTTCTTATGATTCATAAACGCGATATCGCATCTCATTTCTATGTTTCATGGTAAGCTATAATATGAATTGCGAATTGTTATGTATTCCTCGTCTACACTTCAAATGAATGTAAGAGTGACACTTCCTTGTAAGGAAATAGCGTTTGCAGATGTCTACCTATCGTAGCAGTAGAGTTCTAGTGCTTCGTAAAACGCGATATCGCATCTCATTTCTATGTTTCATGGTAAGATATAATATGATTTGCGAAGTGTCATGTATTACTCCTCTACACATCAAATGAAAGTAAATGCGACACTTCCTTGCTAGGAAATAGCGTCTGCAGATGTCTACGTATCGTAGCATTAGAGTTCTTATGATTCTTAAAACGCGATATCGCATCTCATTTCTATGTTTCATGGTAAGGTATAATATGATTTGCGAAGTGTTATGTATTCCTCGTCTACACTTCAAATGAATGTAAATGTGACACTTCCTTGCAAGGAAATAGCGTTTGCAGATGTCTACCTATCGTAGCAATAGTGTTCTAGTGCTTCTTAAAACGCGATATCGCACCTCATTTCTATGTTTCGTGGTAAGATATAATATGATTTGCGAAGTGTTATGTATTCCTCGTCTACACTTCAAATGAATGTAAATGCGACACTTCCTTGCAAGGAAATAGCGTTTGCAGATGTCTACGTATCGTAGCAATAGTGTTCTTATGATTCTTAAAACGCGATATCGGATCTCATTTCTATGTTCCATGGTAAGATATAATATGATTTGCGAAGTGTTATCTATTCCTGGTCTACAGATCAAATGAAAGTAAATGCGACAATTCTTTGCAAGGAAATAGCGTTTGCAGATGTCTACGTATCGTAGCAATAGAGTTCTTATGATTCTTAAAACGCGATATCGCATGACATTTCTATGTTTCATGGTAAGATATAATATGATTTGCGAAGTTTTATGTATTCCTCGTCTACACTTCAAATGAATGTAAATGCGACACTTCCTTGCAAGGAAATAACGTTTGCAGATGTCTACGTATCGCAGCAATAGATTTCTAATGCTTCTTAAAGCGCGATATCGCATTTCATTTCTATGCTTCATGGTAAGATGTAATATTCATCGCGAAGTGTTATCTATTCCTCGTCTACACTTCAAATGAATGTAAATGCGACAATTCTTTGCAAGGAAATAGCGTTTGCAGATGTCTACGTATCGTAGCAGTAGCTTTCTAGTGCTTCTTAAAACGCGATATCGCAGCTCATTTCTATGTTTCATGGTAAGATATAATATGATTTGCGAAGTGTCATGTATTCCTCGTCTACACTTCAAATGAATGTAAATGTGACACTTCCTTGCAAGGAAATAGCGTTTGCAGATGTCTACCTATCGTAGCAATAGAGTTCTAGTGCTTCTTAAAACGCGATATCGCATCTCATTTCTATGTTTCATGGTAGGATATAATATGATTTGCGAAGTGTTATGTATTCCTCGTCTACACTTCAAATGAATGTAAATGCGACACTTCCCTGCAAGGAAGTAGCGTTTGCAGATGTCTACGTATCGTAACAATAGAGTTCTTATGATTCATAAACGCGATATCGCATCTCATTTCTATGTTTCATGGTAAGGTATAATATGAATTGCGAATTGTTATGTATTCCTCGTCTACACTTCAAATGAATGTAAGAGTGACACTTCCTTGTAAGGAAATAGCGTTTGCAGATGTCTACCTATCGTAGCAATAGAGTTCTAATGCTTCGCAAAACGCGATATCGCATATCATTTCTATGTTTCATGGTAAGATATAATATGATTTGCGAAGTTTTATGTATTCCTCGTCTACACTTCAAATGAATATAAATGCGATACTTCCTCGCTAGGAAATAGAGTTTGCAGATGTCTACGTATCGTAGCAGTAGCTTTCTAGTGCTTCTTAAAACGCGATATCGCAGCTCATTTCTATGTTTCATGGTAAGATATAATATGATTTGCGAAGTGTCATGTATTCCTCGTCTACACTTCAAATGAATGTAAATGTGACACTTCCTTGCAAGGAAATAGCGTTTGCAGATGTCTACCTATCGTAGCAATAGAGTTCTAGTGCTTCTTAAAACGCGATATCGCATCTCATTTCTATGTTTCATGGTAGGATATAATATGATTTGCGAAGTGTTATGTATTCCTCGTCTACACTTCAAATGAATGTAAATGCGACACTTCCCTGCAAGGAAGTAGCGTTTGCAGATGTCTACGTATCGTAACAATAGAGTTCTTATGATTCATAAACGCGATATCGCATCTCATTTCTATGTTTCATGGTAAGCTATAATATGAATTGCGAATTGTTATGTATTCCTCGTCTACACTTCAAATGAATGTAAGAGTGACACTTCCTTGTAAGGAAATAGCGTTTGCAGATGTCTACCTATCGTAGCAGTAGAGTTCTAGTGCTTCGTAAAACGCGATATCGCATCTCATTTCTATGTTTCATGGTAGGATATAATATGATTTGCGAAGTGTTATGTATTCCTCGTCTACACTTCAAATGAATGTAAATGCGACACTTCCCTGCAAGGAAGTAGCGTTTGCAGATGTCTACGTATCGTAACAATAGAGTTCTTATGATTCTTAAAACGCGATATCGCATCTCATTTCTATGTTTCATGGTAAGGTATAATATGATTTGCGAAGTGTTATGTATTCCTCGTCTACACTTCAAATGAATGTAAGAGTGACACTTCCTTGTAAGGAAATAGCGTTTGCAGATGTCTACCTATCGTAGCAATAGAGTTCTAATGCTTCGCAAAACGCGATATCGCATATCATTTCTATGTTTCATGGTAAGATATAATATGATTTGCGGAGTGTTATGTACTCCTCGTCTACACTTCAACTGAATGTAAATGCTACACTTCCTTGCAAGGAAATAGCGTTTGCAAATGTCTACCTATCGTAGAAGTAGTGTTCTAATGCTTCTTAGAACACGATGTCGCATCTCATTTCTATGTTTCATGGTACGATATAATATGATTTGCGAAGTGTCATGTATTCCTCGTCTACACTTCAAATGAATGTAAATGTGACACTTCCTTGCAAGGAAATAGCGTTTGCAGATGTCTACCTATCGTAGCAATAGAGTTCTAGTGCTTCTTAAAACGCGATATCGCATCTCATTTCTATGTTTCATGGTAGGATATAATATGATTTGCGAAGTATTATGTATTCCTCGTCTACACTTCAAATGAATGTAAATGCGACACTTCCCTGCAAGGAAGTAGCGTTTGCAGATGTCTACGTATCGTAACAATAGAGTTCTTATGATTCATAAACGCGATATCGCATCTCATTTCTATGTTTCATGGTAAGGTATAATATGATTTGCGAAGTGTTATGTATTCCTCGTCTACACTTCAAATGAATGTAAATGTGACACTTCCTTGCAAGGAAGTAGCGTTTGCAGATGTCTACCTATCGTAGCAATAGTGTTCTAGTGCTTCTTAAAACGCGATATCGCACCTCATTTCTATGTTTCGTGGTAAGATATAATATGATTTGCGAAGTGTTATGTATTCCTCGTCTACACTTCAAATGAATGTAAATGCGACACTTCCTTGCAAGGAAATAGCGTTTGCAGATGTCTACGTATCGTAGCAATAGTGTTCTTATGATTCTTAAAACGCGATATCGGATCTCATTTCTATGTTCCATGGTAAGATATAATATGATTTGCGAAGTGTTATCTATTCCTCGTCTACAGTTCAAATGAAAGTAAATGCGACAATTCTTTGCAAGGAAATAGCGTTTGCAGATGTCTACGTATCGTAGCAATAGAGTTCTTATGATTCTTAAAACGCGATATCGCATCACATTTCTATGTTTCATGGTAAGATATAATATGATTTGCGAAGTTTTATGTATTCCTCGTCTACACTTCAAATGAATGTAAATGCGACACTTCCTTGCAAGGAAATAACGTTTGCAGATGTCTACGTATCGCAGCAATAGATTTCTAATGCTTCTTAAAGCGCGATATCGCATTTCATTTCTATGCTTCATGGTAAGATGTAATATTCATCGCGAAGTGTTATCTATTCCTCGTCTACACTTCAAATGAATGTACATGCGACAATTCTTTGCAAGGAAATAGCGTTTGCAGATGTCTGCGTATCGTAGCAGTAGCTTTCTAGTGCTTCTTAAAACGCGATATCGCAGCTCATTTCTATGTTTCATGGTAAGATATAATATGATTTGCGAAGTGTCATGTATTCCTCGTCTACACTTCAAATGAATGTAAATGTGACACTTCCTTGCAAGGAAATAGCGTTTGCAGATGTCTACCTATCGTAGCAATAGAGTTCTAGTGCTTCTTAAAACGCGATATCGCATCTCATTTCTATGTTTCATGGTAGGATATAATATGATTTGCGAAGTGTTATGTATTCCTCGTCTACACTTCAAATGAATGTAAATGCGACACTTCCCTGCAAGGAAGTAGCGTTTGCAGATGTCTACGTATCGTAACAATAGAGTTCTTATGATTCATAAACGCGATATCGCATCTCATTTCTATGTTTCATGGTAAGCTATAATATGAATTGCGAATTGTTATGTATTCCTCGTCTACACTTCAAATGAATGTAAGAGTGACACTTCCTTGTAAGGAAATAGCGTTTGCAGATGTCTACCTATCGTAGCAGTAGAGTTCTAGTGCTTCGTAAAACGCGATATCGCATCTCATTTCTATGTTTCATGGTAGGATATAATATGATTTGCGAAGTGTTATGTATTCCTCGTCTACACTTCAAATGAATGTAAATGCGACACTTCCCTGCAAGGAAGTAGCGTTTGCAGATGTCTACGTATCGTAACAATAGAGTTCTTATGATTCTTAAAACGCGATATCGCATCTCATTTCTATGTTTCATGGTAAGGTATAATATGATTTGCGAAGTGTTATGTATTCCTCGTCTACACTTCAAATGAATGTAAGAGTGACACTTCCTTGTAAGGAAATAGCGTTTGCAGATGTCTACCTATCGTAGCAATAGAGTTCTAATGCTTCGCAAAACGCGATATCGCATATCATTTCTATGTTTCATGGTAAGATATAATATGATTTGCGGAGTGTTATGTACTCCTCGTCTACACTTCAACTGAATGTAAATGCTACACTTCCTTGCAAGGAAATAGCGTTTGCAAATGTCTACCTATCGTAGAAGTAGTGTTCTAATGCTTCTTAGAACACGATGTCGCATCTCATTTCTATGTTTCATGGTACGATATAATATGATTTGCGAAGTGTCATGTATTCCTCGTCTACACTTCAAATGAATGTAAATGTGACACTTCCTTGCAAGGAAATAGCGTTTGCAGATGTCTACCTATCGTAGCAATAGAGTTCTAGTGCTTCTTAAAACGCGATATCGCATCTCATTTCTATGTTTCATGGTAGGATATAATATGATTTGCGAAGTATTATGTATTCCTCGTCTACACTTCAAATGAATGTAAATGCGACACTTCCCTGCAAGGAAGTAGCGTTTGCAGATGTCTACGTATCGTAACAATAGAGTTCTTATGATTCATAAACGCGATATCGCATCTCATTTCTATGTTTCATGGTAAGGTATAATATGAATTGCGAATTGTTATGTATTCCTCGTCTACACTTCAAATGAATGTAAGAGTGACACTTCCTTGTAAGGAAATAGCGTTTGCAGATGTCTACCTATCGTAGCAGTAGAGTTCTAGTGCTTCGTAAAACGCGATATCGCATCTCATTTCTATGTTTCATGGTAAGATATAATATGATTTGCGAAGTGTCATGTATTACTCCTCTACACATCAAATGAAAGTAAATGCGACACTTCCTTGCTAGGAAATAGCGTCTGCAGATGTCTACGTATCGTAGCATTAGAGTTCTTATGATTCTTAAAACGCGATATCGCATCTCATTTCTATGTTTCATGGTAAGGTATAACATGATTTGCGAAGTGTTATGTATTCCTCGTCTACACTTCAAATGAATGTAAATGTGACACTTCCTTGCAAGGAAATAGCGTTTGCAGATGTCTACCTATCGTAGCAATAGTGTTCTAGTGCTTCTTAAAACGCGATATCGCACCTCATTTCTATGTTTCGTGGTAAGATATAATATGATTTGCGAAGTGTTATGTATTCCTCGTCTACACTTCAAATGAATGTAAATGCGACACTTCCTTGCAAGGAAATAGCGTTTGCAGATGTCTACGTATCGTAGCAATAGTGTTCTTATGATTCTTAAAACGCGATATCGGATCTCATTTCTATGTTCCATGGTAAGATATAATATGATTTGCGAAGTGTTATCTATTCCTCGTCTACAGTTCAAATGAAAGTAAATGCGACAATTCTTTGCAAGGAAATAGCGTTTGCAGATGTCTACGTATCGTAGCAATAGTGTTCTTATGATTCTTAAAACGCGATATCGCATCACATTTCTATGTTTCATGGTAAGATATAATATGATTTGCGAAGTTTTATGTATTCCTCGTCTACACTTCAAATGAATGTAAATGCGACACTTCCTTGCAAGGAAATAACGTTTGCAGATGTCTACGTATCGCAGCAATAGATTTCTAATGCTTCTTAAAGCGCGATATCGCATTTCATTTCTATGCTTCATGGTAAGATGTAATATTCATCGCGAAGTGTTATCTATTCCTCGTCTACACTTCAAATGAATGTACATGCGACAATTCTTTGCAAGGAAATAGCGTTTGCAGATGTCTACGTATCGTAGCAGTAGCTTTCTAGTGCTTCTTAAAACGCGATATCGCAGCTCATTTCTATGTTTCATGGTAAGATATAATATGATTTGCGAAGTGTCATGTATTCCTCGTCTACACTTCAAATGAATGTAAATGTGACACTTCCTTGCAAGGAAATAGCGTTTGCAGATGTCTACCTATCGTAGCAATAGAGTTCTAGTGCTTCTTAAAACGCGATATCGCATCTCATTTCTATGTTTCATGGTAGGATATAATATGATTTGCGAAGTGTTATGTATTCCTCGTCTACACTTCAAATGAATGTAAATGCGACACTTCCCTGCAAGGAAGTAGCGTTTGCAGATGTCTACGTATCGTAACAATAGAGTTCTTATGATTCATAAACGCGATATCGCATCTCATTTCTATGTTTCATGGTAAGGTATAATATGAATTGCGAATTGTTATGTATTCCTCGTCTACACTTCAAATGAATGTAAGAGTGACACTTCCTTGTAAGGAAATAGCGTTTGCAGATGTCTACCTATCGTAGCAGTAGAGTTCTAGTGCTTCGTAAAACGCGATATCGCATCTCATTTCTATGTTTCATGGTAAGATATAATATGATTTGCGAAGTGTCATGTATTACTCCTCTACACATCAAATGAAAGTAAATGCGACACTTCCTTGCTAGGAAATAGCGTCTGCAGATGTCTACGTATCGTAGCATTAGAGTTCTTATGATTCTTAAAACGCGATGTCGCATCTCATTTCTATGTTTCATGGTAAGGTATAATATGATTTGCGAAGTGTTATGTATTCCTCGTCTACACTTCAAATGAATGTAAATGTGACACTTCCTTGCAAGGAAATAGCGTTTGCAGATGTCTACCTATCGTAGCAATAGTGTTCTAGTGCTTCTTAAAACGCGATATCGCACCTCATTTCTATGTTTCGTGGTAAGATATAATATGATTTGCGAAGTGTTATGTATTCCTCGTCTACACTTCAAATGAATGTAAATGCGACACTTCCTTGCAAGGAAATAGCGTTTGCAGATGCCTACGTATCGTAGCAATAGCGTTCTTATGATTCTTAAAACGCGATATCGCATCTCATTTCTACGTTTCATGGTAAGATATAACATGATTTGCGAAGTGCTTTGTATTCCTCGTCTACACTTCAAATGAATGTGAATGCGATACTTCCTCGCTAGGAAATAGCGTTTGCAGATGTCTACGTATCGTAGCAATAGCTTTCTAGTGCTTCTAAAAACGCGATATCGCATCTCATTTCTATGTTTCATGGTAAGGTATAATATGAATTGCGAATTGTTATGTATTCCTCGTCTACACTTCAAATGAATGTAAGAGTGACACTTCCTTGTAAGGAAATAGCGTTTGCAGATGTCTACCTATCGTAGCAGTAGAGTTCTAGTGCTTCGTAAAACGCGATATCGCATCTCATTTCTATGTTTCATGGTAAGATATAATATGATTTGCGAAGTGTCATGTATTACTCCTCTACACATCAAATGAAAGTAAATGCGACACTTCCTTGCTAGGAAATAGCGTCTGCAGATGTCTACGTATCGTAGCATTAGAGTTCTTATGATTCTTAAAACGCGATATCGCATCTCATTTCTATGTTTCATGGTAAAGTATAATATGATTTGCGAAGTGTTATGTATTCCTCGTCTACACTTCAAATGAATGTAAATGTGACACTTCCTTGCAAGGAAATAGCGTTTGCAGATGTCTACCTATCGTAGCAATAGTGTTCTAGTGCTTCTTAAAACGCGATATCGCACCTCATTTCTATGTTTCATGGTAAGATATAATATGATTTGCGAAGTGTTATGTATTCCTCGTCTACACTTCAAATGAATGTGAATGCGATACTTCCTCGCTAGGAAATAGCGTTTGCAGATGTCTACGTATCGTAGCAATAGCTTTCTAGTGCTTCTAAAAACGCGATATCGCATCTCATTTCTATGTTTCATGGTAAGGTATAATATGAATTGCGAATTGTTATGTATTCCTCGTCTACACTTCAAATGAATGTAAGAGTGACACTTCCTTGTAAGGAAATAGCGTTTGCAGATGTCTACCTATCGTAGCAGTAGAGTTCTAGTGCTTCGTAAAACGCGATATCGCATCTCATTTCTATGTTTCATGGTAAGATATAATATGATTTGCGAAGTGTCATGTATTACTCCACTACACATCAAATGAAAGTAAATGCGACACTTCCTTGCTAGCAAATAGCGTCTGCAGATGTCTACGTATCGTAGCATTAGAGTTCTTATGATTCTTAAAACGCGATATCGCATCTCATTTCTATGTTTCATGGTAAGGTATAATATGATTTGCGAAGTGTTATGTATTCCTCGTCTACACTTCAAATGAATGTAAATGTGACACTTCCTTGCAAGGAAATAGCGTTTGCAGATGTCTACCAATCGTAGCAATAGTGTTCTAGTGCTTCTTAAAACGCGATATCGCACCTCATTTCTATGTTTCATGGTAAGATATAATATGATTTGCGAAGTGTTATGTATTCCTCGTCTACACTTCAAATGAATGTAAATGCGACACTTCCTTGCAAGGATATAGCGTTTGCAGATGTCTACGTATCGTAGCAATAGCGTTCTTATGATTCTTAAAACGCGATATCGCATCTCATTTCTACGTTTCATGGTAAGATATAACATGATTTGCGAAGTGTTATGTATTCCTCGTCTACACTTCAAATGAATGTAAATGCGATACTTCCTCGCTGGGAAATAGCGTTTGCAGATGTCTACGTATCGTAGCAATAGCTTTCTAGTGCTTCTTAAAACGCGATATCGCATCTCATTTCTATGTTTCATGGTAAGATATAACATGATTTGCGAAGTGTTATGTATTCCTCGTCTACACTTCAAATGAATGTGAATGCGATACTTCCTCGCTAGGAAAAAGCGTTTGCAGATGTCTACGTATCGTAGCAATAGCTTTCTAGTGCTTCTAAAAACGCGATATCGCATCTCATTTCTATGTTTCATGGTAAGATATAATATGATTTGCGAAGTGTCATGTATTCCTCGTCTACACTTCAAATGAATGTAAATGTGACACTTCCTTGCAAGGAAATAGCGTTTGCAGATGTCTACCTATCGTAGCAATAGAGTTCTAGTGCTTCTTAAAACGCGATATCGCATCTCATTTCTATGTTTCATGGTAGGATATAATATGATTTGCGAAGTGTTATGTATTCCTCGTCTACACTTCAAATGAATGTAAATGCGACACTTCCCTGCAAGGAAGTAGCGTTTGCAGATGTCTACGTATCGTAACAATAGAGTTCTTATGATTCTTAAAACGCGATATCGCATCTCATTTCTATGTTTCATGGTAAGGAATAATATGATTTGCGAAGTGTTATGTATTCCTCGTCTACACTTCAAATGAATGTAAGAGTGACACTTCCTTGTAAGGAAATAGCGTTTGCAGATGTCTACCTATCGTAGCAATAGAGTTCTAATGCTTCGCAAAACGCGATATCGCATATCATTTCTATGTTTCATGGTAAGATATAATATGATTTGCGGAGTGTTATGTACTCCTCGTCTACACTTCAACTGAATGTAAACGCTACACTTCCTTGCAAGGTAATAGCGTTTGCAAATGTCTACCTATCGTAGAAGTAGTGTTCTAATGCTTCTTAGAACACGATGTCGCATCTCATTTCTATGTTTCATGGTACCATATAATATGATTTGCGAAGTGTTATGTTTTCCTCGTCTACACTTCAAATGAATGTGAATGTGACACTTCCTCGCTAGGAAATAGCGTTTGCAGATGTCTACGTATCGCAGCAATAGATTTCTAATGCTTCTTAAAGCGCGATATCGCATTTCATTTCTATGCTTCATGGTAAGATGTAATATTCATCGCGAAGTGTTATCTATTCCTCGTCTACACTTCAAACGAATGTAAATGCGACAATTCTTTGCAAGGAAATAGCGTTTGCAGATGTCTACGTATCGTAGCAATAGAGTTCTTATGATTCTTAAAACGCGATATCGCATCACATTTCTATGTTTCATGGTAAGATATAATATGATTTGCGAAGTTTTATGTATTCCTCGTCTACACTTCAAATGAATATAAATGCGATACTTCCTCGCTAGGAAATAGAGTTTGCAGATGTCTACGTATCGTAGCAGTAGCTTTCTAGTGCTTCTTAAAACGCGATATCGCAGCTCATTTCTATGTTTCATGGTAAGATATAATATGATTTGCGAAGTGTCATGTATTCCTCGTCTACACTTCAAATGAATGTAAATGTGACACTTCCTTGCAAGGAAATAGCGTTTGCAGATGTCTACCTATCGTAGCAATAGAGTTC
>NW_027490732.1:0-63898 GCF_050948175.1 Xylocopa sonorina | reverse complement strand
AGGAAATAGAGTTTGCAGATGTCTACGTATAATAGCAATAGATTTCTAATGCTTCTCAAAACGCGATATAGCACCTCATTCCTGTGTTTCATGATAAGGTATAATATTCATTGCGAAGTGCCA
This sequence comes from Xylocopa sonorina, assembly GCF_050948175.1. Taxonomy (NCBI): domain Eukaryota; kingdom Metazoa; phylum Arthropoda; class Insecta; order Hymenoptera; family Apidae; genus Xylocopa; species Xylocopa sonorina. The sequence continues at coordinate 63,775 of NW_027490732.1, read as the reverse complement.
TGTATACCTCGTATTCACTTCAAAAGAATGAAAATGCGACACTTCCTTGCTAGGAAATATTGTTTGCAGATGTCTACGTATCATAGCAATAGAGTACTAATGCTTCTTAAAACGAGATGTAGTATTTCAATTCTATGTTTCGTAATAAGATATAATATTCATTGTGTAATGTTATGTATACCTCGTATTCACTTCAGTGGAATGTAAGTGCGACATTTCCTTGCTAGGAAATAGCGTTTGCAGATGTCTACGTATCGTAGCAATAGAGTTCTAATGCTTCTTAAAACGAGATTTCGCATCTCACTTCTATGTTTCATGATCAGATATAATATTCATTGCGAAGTGTCATGTATACCTCGTATTCACTTCAAAAGGATGTAAAGGCGACACTTCCTTGCTAGGAAATAGCGTCTCCAGATGACTACGTGTCGAAACAATAGAGTTCTAATGATTCTTAAAATGCCATATCTCATCTCACTTCTATGTTTGATGATAAGGTATAATATTCATTGCGAAGCGTCATGTATACCTCGTATTCACTTCAAATGAATGTAAATGCGACACTTCCATGCTAGGAAATAGCGTTTGCAGATGTCAACGTATCGTAGCAATAGAGTTCTAATGCTTCTTAAAACGCGATATCGCATCTCACTGCTATGTTTCATGAGAAGATATAATATTCATTATGGAGTGATATGTATACCTCGTACTCACTTCAAAAGAAAGTAAATGCGACCCTTCCATGCTAGGGAATAGCCTTTGCAGATGTCTACGTATCGTAGCAATAGAGTTCTAATGCTTCTTAGAACGCGATATCGCATCTCACTTTTATGTTTCATGATAAGATATAATATTCATTGCGAAGTGTCATGTATACCTCGTATTCACTTCAAAAGAATGTAAATGCGACACTTCCATGCTAGGAAATAGCGTTTGCAGATGTCTACGTATCGTAGCAATAGAGCCCTAATGCTTCTCAAAACGCGATATAGCACCTCATTCCTATGTTTCATGATAAGATATAATATTCATTGCGAAGTGTCATGTATATCTCGTATTCACTTCAAACGAATGTAAATGCGACACTTCCATGCTGGGAAATAGCGTTTGCAGATGTCTACGTATCGTAGCAATAGAGTTCTAATGCTTCTTAAAACGCGATATCGCATCTCACTGCTATGTTTCATGAGAAGATATAATATTCATTATGGAGTGTTATGTATACCTCGTACTCACTTCAAAAGAAAGTAAATGCGACCCTTCCATGCTAGGGAATAGCATTTGCAGATGTCTACGTATCGTAGCAATAGAGTTTTAATGCTTCTTAGAACGCGATGTCGCATCTCACATTTATGTTTCATGATAAGATATAATATTCATTGCGAAGTGTCATGTATACCTCGTATTCACTTCAAAAGAATGTAAATGCGACACTTCCATGCTAGAAAATAGCGTTTGCAGATGTCTACGTATCGTAGCAATAGAGTTCTAGTGCTTCTAAAAACGCGATATAGCACCTCATTCCTATGTTCATGATAAGATATAATATTCATTGCGAAGTGTCATGTATACCTCGATTTCTCTTCACAAGAATGTAAAAGCGACACTTCCTTGCTAGGAAATAGCGTTTGCAGATGTCTACGTATCGCAGCAATAGAGTTCCAATGCTTCCTTAAACGCGATATCGCATCTCCCTTCTATGTTTCATGATAAGGTATAATATTCATTGCGAAGTGTCATGTATACCTCGTATACACTTCAAATGAATGTAAATGCGACACTTCCATGCTAGCAAAAGGCGTTTGCAGATGTCTACGTATCGTAGCAATAGAGTTCTCATGCTTCTTAAAACGCGATGTCGCATCTCACTGCTATGTTTCATGATAAGATATAATATTCATTATGGAGTGATATGTATACCTCGTACTCACTTCAAAAGAATGTAAATGCGACCCTTCCATGCTAGGGAATAGCCTTTGCAGATGTCTACGTATCGTAGCAGTAGAGTTCTAATGCTTCTTAGAACGCGATATCGCATCTCACTTTTATGTTTCATGATAAGATATAATATTCATTGCGAAGTGTCGTGTATACCTCGTATTCACTTCAAAAGAATGTAAATGCGACACTTCCATGCTAGGAAATAGCGTTTGCAGATGCCTACGTATCGTAGCAATAGAGTTCTAATGCTTCTCAAAACGCGATATAGCGCCTCATTCCTATGTTCATGATAAAATATAATATTCATTGCGAAGTGTCATGTATATCTCGTATTCACTTCAAACGAATCTAAATGCGACACTTCCATGCTAGGAAATAGCGTGTGCAGATGTCTACGTATCGTAGCAATAGGGTTCTAATGCTTCTTAGAACGCGATATCGCATCTCACTTCTATGTTTCATGATAAGATATAATATTCATTGCGAAGTGTCATGTATACCTCCTATTCACTTCAAAAGAACGTAAATAAGACACTTCCATGCTAGGAAATAGCGTTTGCAGATGTCTATGTATCACAGCAATAGAGCACTAATTCTTCTTAAAACGAGATGTCGTATTTCATTTCTATGTTTCGTAATAAGATATAATATTCATTGTGTAATGTTATGTATACCTCGTATTCACTTCAGTGAAATGTAAGTGCGAAATTTCCTTGCTAGGAAATAGAGTTTGCAGATGTCTACGTATATTAGCAATAGAGTTCTAATGCTTTTCAAAACGCGATATAGCACCTCATTCCTATGTTTCATGATAAGATATAATATTCATTGCGAAGTGTCCATGTATATCTCGTATTCACATCAAAAGAATGTAAATGCGACACTTCCATGCTAGGAAATAGCAGTTGCAGATGTCTACGTATCGCAGCAATAGAGTTCCAATGCTTCCTAAAACGCGATATCGCATCTCTCTTCTATGTTTCATGATAAGGTATAATATTCATTGCGAAGCGTCATGTATACCTCGTATTCACTTCAAATGAATGTAAATGCGACACTTCCATGCTAGGAAATAGCGTTTGCAGATGTCTACGTATCGTAGCAATAGAGTTCTAATGCTTCTTAAAACGCGATATTGCATCTCACATCTATGTTTCATGATAAGATATAATATTCATTGCGAAGTGTCATGTATACCTCGTATTCACTTCAAACGAATGTAAATGCGACACTTCCATGCTAGGAAATAGCGTTCGCAGATGTCTATGTATCACAGCAATAGAGTTCTAATGCTTCTCAAAACGCGATATAGCACCTCATTCCTATGTTTCATGATAAGATATAATATTCATTGCGAAGAGCCATGTATACCTCGTATTCACTTCAAACGAATGTAAATGCGACACTTCCATGCTAGGAAATAGCGTTTGCAGATGTCTACGTATCGTAGCAATAGAATTCTAATGCTTCTTAAAACGCGATATCGCATCTCACTGCTATGTTTCATTAGAAGATATAATATTCATTGCGAAGTGTCATGTATATCTCGTATTCACATCAAAAGAATGTAAATGCGACACTTCCATGCTAGGAAATAGCGTTTGCAGATGTCTACGTATCGTAGCAATAGAGTTCTAATGCTTCTTAAAACGCGATATTGCATCTCACATCTATGTTTCATGATAAGATATAATATTCATTGCGAAGTGTCATGTATACCTCGTATTCACTTCAAACGAATGTAAATGCGACACTTCCATGCTAGGAAATAGCGTTCGCAGATGTCTATGTATCACAGCAATAGAGTTCTAATGCTTCTCAAACTCGATATAGCACCTCATTCCTATGTTTCATGATAAGATATAATATTCATTGCGAAGTGTCATGTATATCTCGTATTCACATCAAAAGAATGTAAATGCGACACTTCCATGCTAGGAAATAGCGTTTGCAGACGTCTACGTATCGCAGCAATAGAGTTCCAATGCTTCCTAAAACGCGATATCGCATCTCTCTTCTATGTTTCATGATAAGGTATAATATTCATTGCGGAAGCGTCATGTATACCTCGAATTCACTTCAAATGTATGTAAATGCGACACTTCCATGCTAAGAAATATTGTTTGCAGATGTCTACGTATCACAGCAGTGGAGTACTAATGCTTCTTAAAACGAGATTTCGTATTTCACTTCTATGTTTCGTAATAAGATATAATATTCATTGTGTAATGTTATGTATACCTCGTATACACTTCAGTGGCATGTAAGTGCGAAATTTCCTTGCTAGGAAATAGAGTTTGCAGATGTCTACGTATAATAGCAATAGATTTCTAATGCTTCTCAAAACGCGATATAGCACCTCATTCCTGTGTTTCATGATAAGGTATAATATTCATTGCGAAGTGCCATGTATACCTCGTATTCACTTCAAAAGAATGAAAATGCGACACTTCCTTGCTAGGAAATATTGTTTTGCAGATGTCTACGTATCATAGCAATAGAGTACTAATGCTTCTTAAAACGAGATGTAGTATTTCAATTCTATGTTTCGTAATAAGATATAATATTCATTGTGTAATGTTATGTATACCTCGTATTCACTTCAGTGGAATGTAAGTGCGACATTTCCTTGCTAGGAAATAGCGTTTGCAGATGTCTACGTATCGTAGCAATAGAGTTCTAATGCTTCTTAAAACGAGATTTCGCATCTCACTTCTATGTTTCATGATCAGATATAATATTCATTGCGAAGTGTCATGTATACCTCGTATTCACTTCAAAAGGATGTAAAGGCGACACTTCCTTGCTAGGAAATAGCGTCTCCAGATGACTACGTGTCGAAACAATAGAGTTCTAATGATTCTTAAAATGCCATATCTCATCTCACTTCTATGTTTGATGATAAGGTATAATATTCATTGCGAAGCGTCATGTATACCTCGTATTCACTTCAAATGAATGTAAATGCGACACTTCCATGCTAGGAAATAGCGTTTGCAGATGTCAACGTATCGTAGCAATAGAGTTCTAATGCTTCTTAAACGCGATATCGCATCTCACTGCTATGTTTCATGAGAAGATATAATATTCATTATGGAGTGATATGTATACCTCGTACTCACTTCAAAAGAAAGTAAATGCGACCCTTCCATGCTAGGGAATAGCCTTTGCAGATGTCTACGTATCGTAGCAATAGAGTTCTAATGCTTCTTAGAACGCGATATCGCATCTCACTTTTATGTTTCATGATAAGATATAATATTCATTGCGAAGTGTCATGTATACCTCGTATTCACTTCAAAAGAATGTAAATGCGACACTTCCATGCTAGGAAATAGCGTTTGCAGATGTCTACGTATCGTAGCAATAGAGCCCTAATGCTTCTCAAAACGCGATATAGCACCTCATTCCTATGTTTCATGATAAGATATAATATTCATTGCGAAGTGTCATGTATATCTCGTATTCACTTCAAACGAATGTAAATGCGACACTTCCATGCTGGGAAATAGCGTTTGCAGATGTCTACGTATCGTAGCAATAGAGTTCTAATGCTTCTTAAAACGCGATATCGCATCTCACTGCTATGTTTCATGAGAAGATATAATATTCATTATGGAGTGTTATGTATACCTCGTACTCACTTCAAAAGAAAGTAAATGCGACCCTTCCATGCTAGGGAATAGCATTTGCAGATGTCTACGTATCGTAGCAATAGAGTTTTAATGCTTCTTAGAACGCGATGTCGCATCTCACATTTATGTTTCATGATAAGATATAATATTCATTGCGAAGTGTCATGTATACCTCGTATTCACTTCAAAAGAATGTAAATGCGACACTTCCATGCTAGAAAATAGCGTTTGCAGATGTCTACGTATCGTAGCAATAGAGTTCTAGTGCTTCTAAAAACGCGATATAGCACCTCATTCCTATGTTTCATGATAAGATATAATATTCATTGCGAAGTGTCATGTATACCTCGATTTCTCTTCACAAGAATGTAAAAGCGACACTTCCTTGCTAGGAAATAGCGTTTGCAGATGTCTACGTATCGCAGCAATAGAGTTCCAATGCTTCCTTAAACGCGATATCGCATCTCCCTTCTATGTTTCATGATAAGGTATAATATTCATTGCGAAGTGTCATGTATACCTCGTATACACTTCAAATGAATGTAAATGCGACACTTCCATGCTAGCAAAAGGCGTTTGCAGATGTCTACGTATCGTAGCAATAGAGTTCTCATGCTTCTTAAAACGCGATGTCGCATCTCACTGCTATGTTTCATGATAAGATATAATATTCATTATGGAGTGATATGTATACCTCGTACTCACTTCAAAAGAATGTAAATGCGACCCTTCCATGCTAGGGAATAGCCTTTGCAGATGTCTACGTATCGTAGCAGTAGAGTTCTAATGCTTCTTAGAACGCGATATCGCATCTCACTTTTATGTTTCATGATAAGATATAATATTCATTGCGAAGTGTCGTGTATACCTCGTATTCACTTCAAAAGAATGTAAATGCGACACTTCCATGCTAGGAAATAGCGTTTGCAGATGCCTACGTATCGTAGCAATAGAGTTCTAATGCTTCTCAAAACGCGATATAGCGCCTCATTCCTATGTTTCATGATAAAATATAATATTCATTGCGAAGTGTCATGTATATCTCGTATTCACTTCAAACGAATCTAAATGCGACACTTCCATGCTAGGAAATAGCGTGTGCAGATGTCTACGTATCGTAGCAATAGGGTTCTAATGCTTCTTAGAACGCGATATCGCATCTCACTTCTATGTTTCATGATAAGATATAATATTCATTGCGAAGTGTCATGTATACCTCCTATTCACTTCAAAAGAACGTAAATAAGACACTTCCATGCTAGGAAATAGCGTTTGCAGATGTCTATGTATCACAGCAATAGAGCACTAATTCTTCTTAAAACGAGATGTCGTATTTCATTTCTATGTTTCGTAATAAGATATAATATTCATTGTGTAATGTTATGTATACCTCGTATTCACTTCAGTGAAATGTAAGTGCGAAATTTCCTTGCTAGGAAATAGAGTTTGCAGATGTCTACGTATATTAGCAATAGAGTTCTAATGCTTTTCAAACGCGATATAGCACCTCATTCCTATGTTTCATGATAAGATATAATATTCATTGCGAAGTGTCATGTATATCTCGTATTCACATCAAAAGAATGTAAATGCGACACTTCCATGCTAGGAAATAGCAGTTGCAGATGTCTACGTATCGCAGCAATAGAGTTCCAATGCTTCCTAAAACGCGATATCGCATCTCTCTTCTATGTTTCATGATAAGGTATAATATTCATTGCGAAGCGTCATGTATACCTCGTATTCACTTCAAATGAATGTAAATGCGACACTTCCATGCTAGGAAATAGCGTTTGCAGATGTCTACGTATCGTAGCAATAGAGTTCTAATGCTTCTTAAAACGCGATATTGCATCTCACATCTATGTTTCATGATAAGATATAATATTCATTGCGAAGTGTCATGTATACCTCGTATTCACTTCAAACGAATGTAAATGCGACACTTCCATGCTAGGAAATAGCGTTCGCAGATGTCTATGTATCACAGCAATAGAGTTCTAATGCTTCTCAAAACGCGATATAGCACCTCATTCCTATGTTTCATGATAAGATATAATATTCATTGCGAAGAGCCATGTATACCTCGTATTCACTTCAAACGAATGTAAATGCGACACTTCCATGCTAGGAAATAGCGTTTGCAGATGTCTACGTATCGTAGCAATAGAATTCTAATGCTTCTTAAAACGCGATATCGCATCTCACTGCTATGTTTCATTAGAAGATATAATATTCATTGCGAAGTGTCATGTATATCTCGTATTCACATCAAAAGAATGTAAATGCGACACTTCCATGCTAGGAAATAGCGTTTGCAGATGTCTACGTATCGCAGCAATAGAGTTCCAATGCTTCCTAAAACGCGATATCGCATCACTCTTCTATGTTTCATGATAAGGTATAATATTCATTACGAAGTGTCATGTATACCTCGTATTCACTTCAAATGAATGTAAATGCGACACTTCCATGCTAGGAAATAGCGTTTGCAGATGTCTACGTATCGTAGCAATAGAGTACTAATGCTTCTTAATAGGCGATATCGCATCTCACTGCTATGTTTCATGATAAGATATAATATTCATTGCGAAGTGTCATGTATACCTCGTATACACTTCAAAAGAATGTAAATGCGACACTTCCATGCTAGGAAGTAGCGTTTGCAGATGTCTAGGTATCGTAGCAATAGGGTTCTAATGCTTCTTAAAATGCGATATCGCATCACACTTCTATGTTTCATGATAAGATATAATATTCATTGCGAAGTGCCATGTATACCGCGATTTCACTTCACAAGAATGAAAATGCGACACTTCCTTGCTAGGAAATATTGTTTGCAGATGTCTACGTATCATAGCAATAGAGTACTAATGCTTCTTAAAACGAGATGTAGTATTTCAATTCTATGTTTCGTAATAAGATATAATATTCATTGTGTAATGTTATGTATACCTCGTATTCACTTCAGTGGAATGTAAGTGCGAAATTTCCTTGCTAGGAAATAGCGTTTGCAGATGTCTACGTATCGTAGCAATAGAGTTCTAATGCTTCTTAAAACGAGATTTCGCATCTCACTTCTATGTTTCATGATCAGATATAATATTCATTGCGAAGTGTCATGTATACCTCGTATTCACTTCAAAAGGATGTAAATGCGACACTTCCTTGCTAGGAAATAGCGTCTCCAGATGACTACGTGTCGAAACAATAGAGTTCTAATGATTCTTAAAATGCCATATCTCATCTCACTTCTATGTTTGATGATAAGGTATAATATTCATTGCGAAGCGTCATGTATACCTCGTATTCACTTCAAATGAATGTAAATGCGACACTTCCATGCTAGGAAATAGCGTTTGCAGATGTCAACGTATCGTAGCAATAGAGTTCTAATGCTTCCTAAAACGCGATATCGCATCTCACTGCTATGTTTCATGATAAGATATAATATTCATTATGGAGTGTTATGTATATCTCGTACTCACTTCAAATGAATGTAAATGTGACACTTCAATGCTAGGAAATAGCGTTTGCAGATGTCTACGTATCGTAGCAATAGAGTTCTAATGCTTCTTAAAACGCGATATCGCATCTCACTGCTATGTTTCATGAGAAGATATAATATTCATTATGGAGTGTTATGTATACCTCGTACTCACTTGAAAAGAATGTAAATGCGACCCTTCCATCCTAGGAAATAGCGTTTGCAGATGTCTACGTATCGTAGCAATAGAGTTCTAATGCTTCTTAGAACGCGATATCGCATCTCATTTCTATCTTTCATGGTAAGATATAATATGATTTGCGAAGTGTTATGTATTCTCGTCTACACATCAACTGAATGTAAATGCGACACTTCCTTGCAAGGAAATAGCGCTTGCAGATGTCTACGTATCGTAGCAATAGAGTTCTTATGATTCTTAAAACGCGATATCGCATCTCATTTCTATGTTTCATGGTAAGATATAATATGATTTGCGAAGTGTTATGTATTCCTCGTCTACACTTCAAATGAATGTAAATGCGACACTTCTTTGCAAGGAAATAGCGTTTGCAGATGTCTACGTATCGTAGCAATAGAGTTCTTATGATTCTTAAAACGCGATATCGCATCTCATTTCTATGTTTCATGGTAAGATATAATATTATTTGCGAAGTGTTATGTATTCCTCGTCTACACATCAAATGAATGTAAATGCGACACTTCCTTGCAAGGAAATAGCGTTTGCAGATGTCTACGTATCGAAGCAATAGAGTTCAAATGCTTCTTAAACGAGATATTGCATCTCATATCTATGTTTCATGATAGGATATAATATTCATTGTGAAGTGTTATGCATTCCTCGTCTACGATTCAAATGAATGTAAATGCGACACTTCTTTGCAAGGAAATAGCGTTTGCAGATGTCTACGTATCGTAGCAATAGAGTTCTTATGATTCTTAAAACGCGATATCGCATCTCATTTCTATGTTTCATGGTAAGATATAATATGATTTGCGAAGTGTTATGTATTCCTCGTCTACACTTCAAATGAATGTAAATGCGACACTTCTTTGCAAGGAAATAGCGTTTGCAGATGTCTACGTATCGTAGCAATAGAGTTCTTATGATTCTTAAAACGCGATATCGCATCTCATTTCTATGTTTCATGGTAAGATATAATATTATTTGCGAAGTGTTATGTATTCCTCGTCTACACATCAAATGAATGTAAATGCGACACTTCCTTGCAAGGAAATAGCGTTTGCAGATGTCTACGTATCGAAGCAATAGAGTTCAAATGCTTCTTAAAACGAGATATTGCATCTCATATCTATGTTTCATGATAAGATATAATATTCATTGTGAAGTGTTATGCATTCCTCGTCTACGATTCAAATGAATGTAAATGCGACACTTCTTTGCAAGGTAATAGCGTTTGCAGATGTCTACGTATCGTAGCAATAGAGTTCTTATGATTCTTAAAACCCGATATCGCATCTCATTTCTATGTGTCATGGTAAGATATAATATGATTTGCGAAGTGTTATGTATTCCTCGTTTACACATCAAATGAATGTAAATGCGACACTTCTTTGCAAGGAAATAGCGTTTGCAGATGTCTACGTATCGTAGCAATAGTGTTCTTATGATTCTTAAAACGCGATATCGCATCTCATTTCTATGTTTCATGGTAAGATATAATATGATTTGCGAAGTGTTATGAATTCCTCGTCTACACATCAAATGAATGTAAATGCGACACTTCTTTGCAAGGAAATAGCGTTTGCAGATGTCTACGTATCGTAGCAATAGAGTTCTTATGATTCTTAAAACGCGATATCGCATCTCATTTCTATGTTTCATGGTAAGATATAATATGATTTGCGAAGTGTTATGTATTCCTCGTCTACACATCAAATGAATGTAAATGCGACACTTCCTTGCAAGGAAATAGCGTTTGCTGATGTCTACGTATCGTAGCAATAGAGTTCTAATGCTTCTTAAAACGCGATATCGCATCTCATTTCTATGTTTCATGGTAAGATATAATATGATTTGCGAAGTGTCATGTATTCCTCGTCTACACTTCAAATGAATGTAAATGCGACACTTCCTTGCAAGGAAATAGCGTTTGCAGATGTCTACGTATCGTAGCAATAGAGTTCTAATGCTTCTTAAAACGCGATATCGCATCTCATTTCTATGTTTCATGGTAAGATATAATATGACTTGCGAAGTGTTATGTATTCCTCGTCTACACTTCAAATGAATGTAAATGCGACACTTCCTTGCTAGGAAATAGCGTCTGCAGATGTCTAGGTACCGTAGCAATAGAGTTCTAATGCTTCTTAAACCGCGATATCGCATCTCATTTCTATATTTCATGGTAAGATATAATATGATTTGCGAAGTGTTATGTATTCCTCGTCTACACTTCAAATGAATGTAAATGCGACACTTCCTTGCAAGGAAATAGCGTTTGCAGATGTCTACGTATCGTAGCAATAGTGTTCCTTTGATTCTTAAAACGCGATATCGCATCTCATTTCTGTGTTTCATGGTAAGATATAATATGATTTGCGAAGTGTTATGTATTCCTCGTCTACACATCAAATGAATGTAAATGCGACACTTCTTTGCAAGGAAATAGCGTTTGCAGATGTCTACGTATCGTAGCAATAGATTTCCTATGATTCTTAAAACGCGATATCGCATCTCATTTCTATGTTTCATGGTAAGATATAATATGATTTGCGAAGTGTTATGTATTCCTCGTCTACACATCAAATGAATGTAAATGCGACACTTCCTTGCAAGGAAATAGCGTTTGCAGATGTCTACGTATCGTAGCAATAGAGTTCTAATGCTTCTTAAAACGCGATATCGCATCTCATTTCTATGTTTCATGGTAAGATATAATATGATTTGCGAAGTGTCATGTATTCCTCGTCTACACTTCAAATGAATGTAAATGCGACACTTCCTTCCAAGGAAATAGCGTTTGCAGATGTCTACGTATCGTAGCAATAGAGTTCTAATGCTTCTTAAAACGCGATATCGCATCTCATTTCTATGTTTCATGGTAAGATATAATATGACTTGCGAAGTGTTATGTATTCCTCGTCTACACTTCAAATGAATGTAAATGCGACACTTCCTTGCTAGGAAATAGCGTCTGCAGATGTCTAGGTATCGTAGCAATAGAGTTCTAATGCTTCTTAAAACGCGATATCGCATCTCATTTCTATCTTTCATGGTAAGATATAATATGATTTGCGAAGTGTTATGTATTCCTCGTCTACACTTCAAATGAATGTAAATGCGACACTTCCTTGCAAGGAAATAGCGTTTGCAAATGTCTACCTATCGTAGCAATAGTGTTCTAATGCTTCTTAAAACGCGATATCGCATCTCATTTCTATGTTTCATGATAAGATATAATATGATTTGCGAAGTGTCATGTATTCCTCGTCTACACTTCAAATGAATGTAAATGCGACACTTCCTTGCTAGGAAATAGCGTCTGCAGATGTCTAGGTATCGTAGCAATAGAGTTCTAATGCTTCTTAAAACGCGATATCGCATCTCATTTCTATGTTTCATGGTAAGATATAATATGATTTGCGAAGTGTTATGTATTCCTCGTCTACACTTCAAATGAATGTAAATGCGACACTTCCTTGCAAGGAAATAGCGTCTGCAGATGTCTAGGTATCGTAGCAATAGAGTTCTAATGCTTCTTAAAACGCGATATCGCATCTCATTTCTATGTTTCATGGTAAGATATAATATGATTTGCGAAGTGTTATGTATTCCTCGTCTACACTTCAAATGAATGTAAATGCGACACTTCCTTGCAAGGAAATAGCGTTTGCAAATGTCTACGTATCGTAGCAATAGAGTTCTAATGCTTCTTAAAACGCGACATCGCATCTCATTTCTATGTTTCATGGTAAGATATAATATGATTTGCGAAGTGTTATGTTTTCCTCGTCTACACTTCAAATGAATGTGAATGCGACACTTTCTCGCTAGGAAATAGCGTTTGCAGATGCCTACCTATCGTAGCAATAGTGTTCTAATGCTTCTTAAAACGCGATATCGCATCTCATTTCTATGTTTCATGATAAGATATAATATGATTTGCGAAGTGTCATGTATTCCTCGTCTACACTTCAAATGAATGTAAATGCGACACTTCCTTGCTAGGAAATAGCGTCTGCAGATGTCTAGGTATCGTAGCAATAGAGTTCTAATGCTTCTTAAAACGCGATATCGCATCTCATTTCTATGTTTCATGGTAAGATATAATATGATTTGCGAAGTGTTATGTATTCCTCGTCTACACTTCAAATGAATGTAAATGCGACACTTCCTTGCAAGGAAATAGCGTCTGCAGATGTCTAGGGTATCGTAGCAATAGAGTTCTAATGCTTCTTAAAACGCGATATCGCATCTCATTTCTATGTTTCATGGTAAGATATAATATGATTTGCGAAGTGTTATGTATTCCTCGTCTACACTTCAAATGAATGTAAATGTGACACTTCCTTGCAAGGAAATAGCGTTTGCAAATGTCTACGTATCGTAGCAATAGAGTTCTAATGCTTCTTAAAACGCGACATCGCATCTCATTTCTATGTTTCATGGTAAGATATAATATGATTTGCGAAGTGTTATGTTTTCCTCGTCTACACTTCAAATGAATGTGAATGCGACACTTTCTCGCTAGGAAATAGCGTTTGCAGATGCCTACGTATCGTAGCAATAGATTTCTAATGCTTCTTAAAACGCGAGATCGCATCCCATTTCTATGTTTCATGGTAAGATATAAAATGATTTGCGAAGTGTTATGTATTCCCCGTCTACACTTCAAATGAATGTAAATGCGACACTTCCTTGCAAGGAAATAGCGTTTGCAGATGTCTACGTATCGAAGCAATAGAGTTCAAATGCTTCTTAAAACGAGATATTGCATCTCATATCTATGTTTCATGATAAGATATAATATTCATTGTGAAGTGTTATGCATTCCTCGTCTACGATTCAAATGAATGTAAATGCGACACTTCTTTGCAAGGAAATAGCGTTTGCAGATGTCTACGTATCGTAGCAATAGAGTTCTTATGATTCTTAAAACGCGATATCGCATCTCATTTCTATGTTTCATGGTAAGATATAATATGATTTTCGAAGTGTTATGTATTCCTCGTCTACACATCAAATGAATGTAAATGCGACACTTCTTTGCAAGGAAATCGCGTTTGCAGATGTCTACGTATCGTAGCAATAGTGTTCTTATGATTCTTAAAACGCGATATCGCATCTCATTTCTATGTTTCATGGTAAGATATAATATGATTTGCGAAGTGTTATGAATTCCTCGTCTACACATCAAATGAATGTAAATGCGACACTTCTTTGCAAGGAAATAGCGTTTGCAGATGTCTACGTATCGTAGCAATAGAGTTCTTATGATTCTTAAAACGCGATATCGCATCTCATTTCTATGTTTCATGGTAAGATATAATATGATTTGCGAAGTGTTATGTATTCCTCGTCTACACATCAAATGAATGTGAATGCGACACTTTCTCGCTAGGAAATAGCGTCTGCAGATGCCTACGTATCGTAGCAATAGATTTCTAATGCTTCTTAAAACGCGATATCGCATCTCATTTCTATGTTTCATGGTAAGATATAATATGATTTGCGAAGTGTTATGTATTCCTCGTCTACACTTCAAATGAATGTAAATGCGACACTTCCTTGCAAGGAAATAGCGTTTGCAAATGTCTACCTATCGTAGCAATAGTGTTCTAATGCTTCTTAAAACGCGATATCGCATCTCATTTCTATGTTTCATGATAAGATATAATATGATTTGCGAAGTGTCATGTATTCCTCGTCTACACTTCAAATGAATGTAAATGCGACACTTCCTTGCAAGGAAATAGCGTTTGCAGATGTCTACGTATCGTAGCAATAGAGTTCTAATGCTTCTTAAAACGCGATATCGCATCTCATTTCTATCTTTCATGGTAAGATATAATATGATTTGCGAAGTGTTATGTATTCCTCGTCTACACATCAACTGAATGTAAATGCGACACTTCCTTGCAAGGAAATAGCGCTTGCAGATGTCTACGTATCGTAGCAATAGAGTTCTTATGATTCTTAAAACGCGATATCGCATCTCATTTCTATGTTTCATGGTAAGATATAATATGATTTGCGAAGTGTTATGTATTCCTCGTCTACACTTCAAATGAATGTAAATGCGACACTTCTTTGCAAGGAAATAGCGTTTGCAGATGTCTACGTATCGTAGCAATAGAGTTCTTATGATTCTTAAAACGCGATATCGCATCTCATTTCTATGTTTCATGGTAAGATATAATATTATTTGCGAAGTGTTATGTATTCCTCGTCTACACATCAAATGAATGTAAATGCGACACTTCCTTGCAAGGAAATAGCGTTTGCAGATGTCTACGTATCGAAGCAATAGAGTTCAAATGCTTCTTAAAACGAGATATTGCATCTCATATCTATGTTTCATGATAAGATATAATATTCATTGTGAAGTGTTATGCATTCCTCGTCTACGATTCAAATGAATGTAAATGCGACACTTCTTTGCAAGGAAATAGCGTTTGCAGATGTCTACGTATCGTAGCAATAGAGTTCTTATGATTCTTAAAACGCGATATCGCATCTCATTTCTATGTTTCACGGTAAGATATAATATGATTTGCGAAGTGTTATGTATTCCTCGTTTACACATCAAATGAATGTAAATGCGACACTTCTTTGCAAGGAAATAGCGTTTGCAGATGTCTACGTATCGTAGCAATAGTGTTCTTATGATTCTTAAAACGCGATATCGCATCTCATTTCTATGTTTCATGGTAAGATATAATATGACTTGCGAAGTGTTATGTATTCCTCGTCTACACTTCAAATGAATGTAAATGCGACACTTCCTTGCTAGGAAATAGCGTCTGCAGATGTCTAGGTACCGTAGCAATAGAGTTCTAATGCTTCTTAAAACGCGATATCGCATCTCATTTCTATGTTTCATGGTAAGATATAATATGATTTGCGAAGTGTTATGTATTCCTCGTCTACACTTCAAATGAATGTAAATGCGACACTTCCTTGCAAGGAAATAGCGTTTGCAAATGTCTACCTATCGTAGCAATAGTGTTCTAATGCTTCTTAAAACGCGATACCGCATCTCATTTCTATGTTTCATGATAAGATATAATATGATTTGCGAAGTGTTATGTATTCCTCGTCTACACTTCAAATGAATGTAAATGCGACACTTCCTTGCAAGGAAATAGCGTTTGCAAATGTCTACCTATCGTAGCAATAGTGTTCTAATGCTTCTTAAAACGCGATATCGCATCTCATTTCTATGTTTCATGATAAGATATAATATGATTTGCGAAATGTCATGTATTCCTCGTCTACACTTCAAATGAATGTAAATGCGACACTTCCTTGCTAGGAAATAGCGTCTGCAGATGTCTAGGTATCGTAGCAATAGAGTTCTAATGCTTCTTAAAACGCGATATCGCATCTCATTTCTATGTTTCATGTAAGATATAATATGATTTGCGAAGTGTTATGTATTCCTCGTCTACACTTCAAATGAATGTAAATGCGACACTTCCTTGCAAGGAAATAGCGTCTGCAGATGTCTAGGTATCGTAGCAATAGAGTTCTAATGCTTCTTAAAACGCGATATCGCATCTCATTTCTATGTTTCATGGTAAGATATAATATGATTTGCGAAGTGTTATGTATTCCTCGTCTACACTTCAAATGAATGTAAATGCGACACTTCCTTGCAAGGAAATAGCGTTTGCAAATGTCTACGTATCGTAGGAATAGAGTTCTAATGCTTCTTAAAACGCGACATCGCATCTCATTTCTATGTTTCATGGTAAGATATAATATGATTTGCGAAGTGTTATGTTTTCCTCGTCTACACTTCAAATGAATGTGAATGCGACACTTTCTCGCTAGGAAATAGCGTTTGCAGATGCCTACGTATCGTAGCAATAGATTTCTAATGCTTCTTAAAACGCGAGATCGCATCCCATTTCTATGTTTCATGGTAAGATATAAAATGATTTGCGAAGTGTTATGTATTCCTCGTCTACACTTCAAATGAATGTAAATGCGACACTTCCTTGCAAGGAAATAGCGTTTGCAGATGTCTACGTATCGAAGCAATAGAGTTCAAATGCTTCTTAAAACGAGATATTGCATCTCATATCTATGTTTCATGATAAGATATAATATTCATTGTGAAGTGTTATGCATTCCTCGTCTACGATTCAAATGAATGTAAATGCGACACTTCTTTGCAAGGAAATAGCGTTTGCAGATGTCTACGTATCGTAGCAATAGAGTTCTTATGATTCTTAAAACGCGATATCGCATCTCATTTCTATGTTTCATGGTAAGATATAATATGATTTTCGAAGTGTTATGTATTCCTCGTCTACACATCAAATGAATGTAAATGCGACACTTCTTTGCAAGGAAATAGCGTTTGCAGATGTCTACGTATCGTAGCAATAGTGTTCTTATGATTCTTAAAACGCGATATCGCATCTCATTTCTATGTTTCATGGTAAGATATAATATGATTTGCGAAGTGTTATGAATTCCTCGTCTACACATCAAATGAATGTAAATGCGACACTTCTTTGCAAGGAAATAGCGTTTGCAGATGTCTACGTATCGTAGCAATAGAGTTCTTATGATTCTTAAAACGCGATATCGCATCTCATTTCTATGTTTCATGGTAAGATATAATATGATTTGCGAAGTGTTATGTATTCCTCGTCTACACATCAAATGAATGTGAATGCGACACTTTCTCGCTAGGAAATAGCGTTTGCAGATGCCTACGTATCGTAGCAATAGATTTCTAATGCTTCTTAAAACGCGATATCTCATCTCATTTCTATGTTTCATGGTAAGATATAATATGATTTGCGAAGTGTTATGTATTCCTCGTCTACACTTCAAATGAATGTAAATGCGACACTTCCTTGCAAGGAAATAGCGTTTGCAAATGTCTACCTATCGTAGCAATAGTGTTCTAATGCTTCTTAAAACGCGATATCGCATCTCATTTCTATGTTTCATGATAAGATATAATATGATTTGCGAAGTGTCATGTATTCCTCGTCTACACTTCAAATGAATGTAAATGCGACACTTCCTTGCAAGGAAATAGCGTTTGCAGATGTCTACGTATCGTAGCAATAGAGTTCTAATGCTTCTTAAAACGCGATATCGCATCTCATTTCTATCTTTCATGGTAAGATATAATATGATTTGCGAAGTGTTATGTATTCCTCGTCTACACATCAACTGAATGTAAATGCGACACTTCCTTGCAAGGAAATAGCGCTTGCAGATGTCTACGTATCGTAGCAATAGAGTTCTTATGATTCTTAAAACGCGATATCGCATCTCATTTCTATGTTTCATGGTAAGATATAATATGATTTGCGAAGTGTTATGTATTCCTCGTCTACACTTCAAATGAATGTAAATGCGACACTTCTTTGCAAGGAAATAGCGTTTGCAGATGTCTACGTATCGTAGCAATAGAGTTCTTATGATTCTTAAAACGCGATATCGCATCTCATTTCTATGTTTCATGGTAAGATATAATATTATTTGCGAAGTGTTATGTATTCCTCGTCTACACATCAAATGAATGTAAATGCGACACTTCCTTGCAAGGAAATAGCGTTTGCAGATGTCTACGTATCGAAGCAATAGAGTTCAAATGCTTCTTAAAACGAGATATTGCATCTCATATCTATGTTTCATGATAAGATATAATATTCATTGTGAAGTGTTATGCATTCCTCGTCTACGATTCAAATGAATGTAAATGCGACACTTCTTTGCAAGGAAATAGCGTTTGCAGATGTCTACGTATCGTAGCAATAGTGTTCTTATGATTCTTAAAACGCGATATCGCATCTCATTTCTATGTTTCATGGTAAGATATAATATGACTTGCGAAGTGTTATGTATTCCTCGTCTACACTTCAAATGAATGTAAATGCGACACTTCCTTGCTAGGAAATAGCGTCTGCAGATGTCTAGGTACCGTAGCAATAGAGTTCTAATGCTTCTTAAAACGCGATATCGCATCTCATTTCTATGTTTCATGGTAAGATATAATATGATTTGCGAAGTGTTATGTATTCCTCGTCTACACATCAAATGAATGTAAATGCGACACTTCCTTGCAAGGAAATAGCGTTTGCAGATGTCTACGTATCGTAGCAATAGAGTTCTAATGCTTCTTAAAACGCGATATCGCATCTCATTTCTATGTTTCATGGTAAGATATAATATGATTTGCGAAGTGTCATGTATTCCTCGTCTACACTTCAAATGAATGTAAATGCGACACTTCCTTCCAAGGAAATAGCGTTTGCAGATGTCTACGTATCGTAGCAATAGAGTTCTAATGCTTCTTAAAACGCGATATCGCATCTCATTTCTATGTTTCATGGTAAGATATAATATGACTTGCGAAGTGTTATGTATTCCTCGTCTACACTTCAAATGAATGTAAATGCGACACTTCCTTGCTAGGAAATAGCGTCTGCAGATGTCTAGGTATCGTAGCAATAGAGTTCTAATGCTTCTTAAAACGCGATATCGCATCTCATTTCTACCTTTCATGGTAAGATATAATATGATTTGCGAAGTGTTATGTATTCCTCGTCTACACTTCAAATGAATGTAAATGCGACACTTCCTTGCAAGGAAATAGCGTTTGCAAATATCTACCTATCGTAGCAATAGTGTTCTAATGCTTCTTAAAACGCGATACCGCATCTCATTTCTATGTTTCATGATAAGATATAATATGATTTGCGAAGTGTCATGTATTCCTCGTCTACACTTAAAATGAATGTAAATGCGACACTTCCTTGCAAGGAAATAGCGTTTGCAGATGTCTACGTATCGTAGCAATAGAGTTCTAATGCTTCTTAAAACGCGATATCGCATCTCATTTCTATGTTTCATGGTAAGATATAATATGATTTGCGAAGTGTTATGTATTCCTCGTCTACACTTCAAATGAATGTAAATGCGACACTTCCTTGCTAGGAAATAGCGTCTGCAGATGTCTACGTATCGAAGCAATAGAGTTCAAATGCTTCTTAAAACGAGATATTGCATCTCATATCTATGTTTCATGATAAGATATAATATTCATTGTGAAGTGTTATGCATTCCTCGTCTACGATTCAAATGAATGTAAATGCGACACTTCTTTGCAAGGAAATAGCGTTTGCAGATGTCTACGTATAGTAGCAATAGAGTTCTTATGATTCTTAAAACGCGATATCGCATCTCATTTCTATGTTTCATGGTAAGATATAATATGATTTGCGAAGTGTTATGTATTCCTCGTTTACACATCAAATGAATGTAAATGCGACACTTCTTTGCAAGGAAATAGCGTTTGCAGATGTCTACGTATCGTAGCAATAGTGTTCTTATGATTCTTAAAACGCGATATCGCATCTCATTTCTATGTTTCATGGTAAGATATAATATGATTTGCGAAGTGTTATGAATTCCTCGTCTACACATCAAATGAATGTAAATGCGACACTTCCTTGCAAGGAAATAGCGTTTGCAGATGTCTACGTATCGTAGCAATAGAGTTCTTATGATTCTTAAAACGCGATATCGCATCTCATTTCTATGTTTCATGGTAAGTTATAATATGATTTGCGAAGTGTTATGTATTCCTCGTCTACACATCAAATGAATGTAAATGCGACACTTCCTTGCAAGGAAATAGCGTTTGCAGATGTCTACGTATCGTAGCAATAGAGTTCTAATGCTTCTTAAAACGCGATATCGCATCTCATTTCTATGTTTCATGGTAAGATATAATATGATTTGCGAAGTGTCATGTATTCCTCGTCTACACTTCAAATGAATGTAAATGCGACACTTCCTTGCAAGGAAATAGCGTTTGCAGATGTCTACGTATCGTAGCAATAGAGTTCTAATGCTTCTTAAAACGCGATATCGCATCTCATTTCTATGTTTCATGGTAAGATATAATATGACTTGCGAAGTGTTATGTATTCCTCGTCTACACTTCAAATGAATGTAAATGCGACACTTCCTTGCTAGGAAATTGCGTCTGCAGATGTCTAGGTACCGTAGCAATAGAGTTCTAATGCTTCTTAAAACGCGATATCGCATCTCATTTCTATATTTCATGGTAAGATATAATATGATTTGCGAAGTGTTATGTATTCCTCGCCTACACATCAAATGAATGTAAATGCGACACTTCCTTGCAAGGAAATAGCGTTTGCAGATGTCTACGTATCGTAGCAATAGAGTTCTAATGCTTCTTAAAACGCGATATCGCATCTCATTTCTATGTTTCATGGTAAGATATAATATGATTTGCGAAGTGTCATGTATTCCTCGTCTACACTTCAAATGAATGTAAATGCGACACTTCCTTGCAAGGAAATAGCGTTTGCAGATGTCTACGTATCGTAGCAACAGAGTTCTAATGCTTCTTAAAACGCGATATCGCATCTCATTTCTATGTTTCATGGTAAGATATAATATGACTTGCGAAGTGTTATGTATTCCTCGTCTACACTTCAAATGAATGTAAATGCGACACTTCCTTGCTAGGAAATAGCGTCTGCAGATGTCTAGGTATCGTAGCAATAGAGTTCTAATGCTTCTTAAAACGCGATATCGCATCTCATTTCTATATTTCATGGTAAGATATAATATGATTTGCGAAGTGTTATGTATTCCTCGTCTACACTTCAAATGAATGTAAATGCGACACTTCCTTGCTAGGAAATAGCGTCTGCAGATGTCTAGGTATCGTAGCAATAGAGTTCTAATGCTTCTTAAAACGCGATATCGCATCTCATTTCTATCTTTCATGGTAAGATATAATATGATTTGCGAAGTGTTATGTATTCCTCGTCTACACATCAAATGAATGTGAATGCGACACTTTCTCGCTAGGAAATAGCGTTTGCAGATGCCTACGTATCGTAGCAATAGATTTCTAATGCTTCTTAAAACGCGATATCGCATCTCATTTCTATGTTTCATGGTAAGATATAATATGATTTGCGAAGTGTTATGTATTCCTCGTCTACACTTCAAATGAATGTAAATGCGACACTTCCTTGCAAGGAAATAGCGTTTGCAAATGTCTACCTATCGTAGCAATAGTGTTCTAATGCTTCTTAAAACGCGATATCGCATCTCATTTCTATGTTTCATGATAAGATATAATATGATTTGCGAAGTGTCATGTATTCCTCGTCTACACTTCAAATGAATGTAAATGCGACACTTCCTTGCAAGGAAATAGCGTTTGCAGATGTCTACGTATCGTAGCAATAGAGTTCTAATGCTTCTTAAAACGCGATATCGCATCTCATTTCTATCTTTCATGGTAAGATATAATATGATTTGCGAAGTGTTATGTATTCCTCGTCTACTCATCAACTGAATGTAAATGCGACACTTCCTTGCAAGGAAATAGCGCTTGCAGATGTCTACGTATCGTAGCAATAGAGTTCTTATGATTCTTAAAACGCGATATCGCATCTCATTTCTATGTTTCATGGTAAGATATAATATGATTTGCGAAGTGTTATGTATTCCTCGTCTACACTTCAAATGAATGTAAATGCGACACTTCTTTGCAAGGAAATAGCGTTTGCAGATGTCTACGTATCGTAGCAATAGAGTTCTTATGATTCTTAAAACGCGATATCGCATCTCATTTCTATGTTTCATGGTAAGATATAATATTATTTGCGAAGTGTTATGTATTCCTCGTCTACACATCAAATGAATGTAAATGCGACACTTCCTTGCAAGGAAATAGCGTTTGCAGATGTCTACGTATCGAAGCAATAGAGTTCAAATGCTTCTTAAAACGAGATATTGCATCTCATATCTATGTTTCATGATAAGATATAATATTCATTGTGAAGTGTTATGCATTCCTCGTCTACGATTCAAATGAATGTAAATGCGACACTTCTTTGCAAGGAAATAGCGTTTGCAGATGTCTACGTATCGTAGCAATAGAGTTCTTATGATTCTTAAAACGCGATATCGCATCTCATTTCTATGTTTCATGGTAAGATATAATATGATTTGCGAAGTGTTATGTATTCCTCGTTTACACATCAAATGAATGTAAATGCGACACTTCTTTGCAAGGAAATAGCGTTTGCAGATGTCTACGTATCGTAGCAATAGTGTTCTTATGATTCTTAAAACGCGATATCGCATCTCATTTCTATGTTTCATGGTAAGATATAATATGATTTGCGAAGTGTTATGAATTCCTCGTCTACACATCAAATGAATGTAAATGCGACACTTCTTTGCAAGGAAATAGCGTTTGCAGATGTCTACGTATCGTAGCAATAGTGTTCTTATGATTCTTAAAACGCGATATCGCATCTCATTTCTATGTTTCATGGTAAGATATAATATGATTTGCGAAGTGTTATGTATTCCTCGTCTACACATCAAATGAATGTAAATGCGACACTTCCTTGCAAGGAAATAGCGTTTGCAGATGTCTACGTATCGTAGCAATAGAGTTCTAATGCTTCTTAAAACGCGATATCGCATCTCATTTCTATGTTTCATGGTAAGATATAATATGATTTGCGAAGTGTCATGTATTCCTCGTCTACACTTCAAATGAATGTAAATGCGACACTTCCTTGCAAGGAAATAGCGTTTGCAGATGTCTACGTATCGTAGCAATAGAGTTCTAATGCTTCTTAAAACGCGATATCGCATCTCATTTCTATGTTTCATGGTAAGATATAATATGACTTGCGAAGTGTTATGTATTCCTCGTCTACACTTCAAATGAATGTAAATGCGACACTTCCTTGCAAGGAAATAGCGTTTGCAAATTTCTACGTATCGTAGCAATAGAGTTCTAATACTTCTTAAATCGCGATATCGCATCTCATTTCTATGTTTCATGGTAAGATATAATATGATTTGCGAAGTGTTATGTTTTCCTCTTCTACACTTCAAATGAATGTGAATGCGACACTTTGTCGCTAGGAAATAGCGTTTGCAGATGCCTACGTATCGTAGCAATAGATTTCTAATGCTTCTTAAAACGCGAGATCGCATCCCATTTCTATGTTTCATGGTAAGATATAAAATGATTTGCGAAGTGTTATGTATTCCTCGTCTACACTTCAAATGAATGTAAATGCGACACTTCCTTGCTAGGAAATAGCGTCTGCAGATGTCTAGGTATCGTAGCAATAGAGTTCTAATGCTTCTTAAAACGAGATATTGCATTTCATATCTATGTTTCATGATAAGATATAATAATCATTGTGAAGTGTTATGCATTCCTCGTCTACACTTCAAATGAATGTAAATGCGACACTTCTTTGCAAGGAAATAGCGTTTGCAGATGTCTACGTATCGTAGCAATAGAGTTCTTATGATTCTTAAAACGCGATATCGCATCTCATTTCTATGTTTCATGGTAAGATATAATATGATTTGCGAAGTGTTATGTATTCCTCGTCTACACATGAACTGAATGTAAATGCGACACTTCCTTGCAAGGAAATAGCGTTTGCAAATGTCTACCTATCGTAGCAATAGTGTTCTAATGCTTCTTAAAACGCGATATCGCATCTCATTTCTATGTTTCATGATAAGATATAATATGATTTGCGAAGTGTCATGTATTCCTCGTCTACACTTCAAATGAATGTAAATGCGACACTTCCTTGCAAGGAAATAGCGTTTGCAGATGTCTACGTATCGTAGCAATAGAGTTCTAATGCTTCTTAAAACGCGATATCGCATCTCATTTCTATGTTTCATGGTAAGATATAATATGGTTTGCGAAGTGTTATGTATTCCTCGTCTACACATCAAATGAATGTAAATGCGACACTTCCTTGCAAGGAAATAGCGTTTGCAGATGTCTACGTATCGTAGCAATAGAGTTCTAATGCTTCTTAAAACGCGATATCGCATCTCATTTCTATGTTTCATGGTAAGATATAATATGACTTGCGAAGTGTTATGTATTCCTCGTCTACACTTCAAATGAATGTAAATGCGACACTTCCTTGCTAGGAAATAGCGTCTGCAGATGTCTAGGTATCGTAGCAATAGAGTTCTAATGCTTCTTAAAACGTGATATCGCATCTCATTTCTATATTTCATGGTAAGATATAATATGATTTGCGAAGTGTTATGTATTCCTCGTCTACACTTCAAATGAATGTAAATGCGACACTTCCTTGCAAGGAAATAGCGTTTGCAAATGTCTACCTATCGTAGCAATAGTGTTCTAATGCTTCTTAAAACGCGATATCGCATCTCATTTCTATGTTTCATGATAAGATATAATATGATTTGCGAAGTGTCATGTATTCCTCGTCTACACTTCAAATGAATGTAAATGCGACACTTCCTTGCAAGGAAATAGCGTTTGCAGATGTCTACGTATCGTAGCAATGGAGTTCTAATGCTTCTTAAAACGCGATATCGCATCTCATTTCAATGTTTCATGGTAAGATATAATATGATTTGCGAAGTGTTATGTATTCCTCGTCTACACTTCAAATGAATGTAAATGCGACACTTCCTTGCAAGGAAATAGCGTTTGCAGATGTCTACGTATCGTAGCAATAGAGTTCTTATGATTCTTAAAACGCGATATCGCATCTCATTTCTATGTTTCATGGTAAGATATAATATTATTTGCGAAGTGTTATGTATTCCTCGTCTACACATCAAATGAATGTAAATGCGACACTTCCTTGCAAGGAAATAGCGTTTGCAGATGTCTACGTATCGAAGCAATAGAGTTCAAATGCTTCTTAAAACGAGATATTGCATCTCATATCTATGTTTCATGATAAGATATAATATTCATTGTGAAGTGTTATGCATTCCTCGTCTACGATTCAAATGAATGTAAATGCGACACTTCTTTGCAAGGAAATAGCGTTTGCAGATGTCTACGTATCGTAGCAATAGAGTTCTTATGATTCTTAAAACGCGATATCGCATCTCATTTCTATGTTTCATGGTAAGATATAATATGATTTGCGAAGTGTTATGTATTCCTCGTCTACACATCAAATGAATGTAAATGCGACACTTCTTTGCAAGGAAATAGCGTTTGCAGATGTCTACGTATCGTAGCAATAGTGTTCTTATGATTCTTAAAACGCGATATCGCAACTCATTTCTATGTTTCATGGTAAGATATAATATGATTTGCGAAGTGTTATGAATTCCTCGTCTACACATCAAATGAATGTAAATGCGACACTTCTTTGCAAGGAAATAGCGTTTGCAGATGTCTACGTATCGTAGCAATAGAGTTCTTATGATTCTTAAAACGCGATATCGCATCTCATTTCTATGTTTCATGGTAAGATATAATATGATTTGCGAAGTGTTATGTATTCCTCGTCTACACATCAAATGAATGTAAATGCGACACTTCCTTGCAAGGAAATAGCGTTTGCAGATGTCTACGTATCGTAGCAATAGAGTTCTAATGCTTCTTAAAACGCGATATCGCATCTCATTTCTATGTTTCATGGTAAGATATAATATGATTTGCGAAGTGTCATGTATTCCTCGTCTACACTTCAAATGAATGTAAATGCGACACTTCCTTGCAAGGAAATAGCGTTTGCAGATGTCTACGTATCGTAGCAACAGAGTTCTAATGCTTCTTAAAACGCGATATCGCATCTCATTTCTATGTTTCATGGTAAGATATAATATGACTTGCGAAGTGTTATGTATTCCTCGTCTACACTTCAAATGAATGTAAATGCGACACTTCCTTGCTAGGAAATAGCGTCTGCAGATGTCTAGGTATCGTAGCAATAGAGTTCTAATGCTTCTTAAAACGCGATATTGCATCTCATTTCTATATTTCATGGTAAGATATAATATGATTTGCGAAGTGTTATGTATTCCTCGTCTACACTTCAAATGAATGTAAATGCGACACTTCCTTGCTAGGAAATAGCGTCTGCAGATGTCTAGGTATCGTAGCAATAGAGTTCTAATGCTTCTTAAAACGCGATATCGCATCTCATTTCTATCTTTCATGGTAAGATATAATATGATTTGCGAAGTGTTATGTATTCCTCGTCTACACTTCAAATGAATGTAAATGCGACACTTCCTTGCAAGGAAATAGCGTTTGCAAATGTCTACCTATCGTAGCAATAGTGTTCTAATGCTTCTTAAAACGCGATATCGCATCTCATTTCTATGTTTCATGATAAGATATAATATGATTTGCGAAGTGTCATGTATTCCTCGTCTACACTTCAAATGAATGTAAATGCGACACTTCCTTGCAAGGAAATAGCGTTTGCAAATGTCTACCTATCGTAGCAATAGTGTTCTAATGCTTCTTAAAACGCGATACCGCATCTCATTTCTATGTTTCATGATAAGATATAATATGATTTGCGAAGTGTCATGTATTCCTCGTCTACACTTAAAATGAATGTAAATGCGACACTTCCTTGCAAGGAAATAGCGTTTGCAGATATCTACGTATCGTAGCAATAGAGTTCTAATGCTTCTTAAAACGCGATATCGCATCTCATTTCTATGTTTCATGGTAAGATATAATATGATTTGCGAAGTGTTATGTATTCCTCGTCTACACTTCAAATGAATGTAAATGCGACACTTCCTTGCTAGGAAATAGCGTCTGCAGATGTCTAGGTATCGTAGCAATAGAGTTCTAATGCTTCTTAAAACGCGATATCGCATCTCATTTCTATGTTTCATGGTAAGATATAATATGATTTGCGAAGTGTTATGTATTCCTCGTCTACACTTCAAATGAATGTAAATGCGACACTTCCTTGCAAGGAAATAGCGTTTGCAAATTTCTACGTATCGTAGCAATAGAGTTCTAATGCTTCTTAAATCGCGATATCGCATCTCATTTCTATGTTTCATGGTAAGATATAATATGATTTGCGAAGTGTTATGTTTTCCTCTTCTACACTTCAAATGAATGTGAATGCGACACTTTGTCGCTAGGAAATAGCGTTTGCAGATGCCTACGTATCGTAGCAATAGATTTCTAATGCTTCTAAAAACGTGAGATCGCATCCCATTTCTATGTTTCATGGTAAGGTATAAAATGATTTGCGAAGTGTTATGTATTCCTCGTCTGCACTTCAAATGAATGTAAATGCGACACTTCCTTGCTAGGAAATAGCGTCTGCAGATGTCTAGGTATCGTAGCAATAGAGTTCTAATGCTTCTTAAAACGCGATATCGCATCTCATTTCTATGTTTCATGGTAAGATATAATATGATTTGCGAAGTGTTATGTATTCCTCGTCTACACTTCAAATGAATGTAAATGCGACACTTCCTTGCAAGGAAATAGCGTTTGCAAATGTCTACGTATCGTAGCAATAGAGTTCTAATGCTTCTTAAAACGCGACATCGCATCTCATTTCTATGTTTCATGGTAAGATATAATATGATTTGCGAAGTGTTATGTTTTCCTCGTCTAGACTTCAAATGAATGTGAATGCGACACATTCTCGCTAGGAAATAGCGTTTGCAGATGCCTACGTATCGTAGCAATAGATTTCTAATGCTTCTTAAAACGCGAGATCCCATCCCATTTCTATGTTTCATGGTAAGATATAAAATGATTTGCGAAGTGTTATGTATTCCTCGTCTACACTTCAAATGAATGTAAATGCGACACTTCCTTGCTAGGAAATAGCGTCTGCAGATGTCTAGGTATCGTAGCAATAGAGTTCTAATGCTTCTTAAAACGCGATATCGCATCTCATTTCTATGTTTCATGGTAAGATATAATATGATTTGCGAAGTGTTATGTTTTCCTCGTCTACACTTCAAATGAATGTGAATGCGACACTTTCCCGCTAGGAAATAGCGTTTGCAGATGCCTACGTATCGTAGCAATAGATTTCTAATGCTTCTTAAAACGCGAGATCGCATCCCATTTCTATGTTTCATGGTAAGATATAAAATGATTTGCGAAGTGTTATGTATTCCTCGTCTACACTTCAAATGAATGTAAATGCGACACTTCCTTGCTAGGAAATAGCGTCTGCAGATGTCTAGGTATCGTAGCAATAGAGTTCTAATGCTTCTTAAAACGAGATATTGCATTTCATATCTATGTTTCATGATAAGATATAATAATCATTGTGAAGTGTTATGCATTCCTCGTCTACACTTCAAATGAATGTAAATGCGACACTTCCTTGCAAGGAAATAGCGTTTGCAGATGTCTACGTATCGTAGCAATAGAGTTCTTATGATTCTTAAAACGCGATATCGCATCTCATTTCTATGTTTCATGGTAAGATATAATATGATTTGCGAAGTGTTATGTATTCCTCGTCTACACATGAACTGAATGTAAATGCGACACTTCCTTGCAAGGAAATAGCGTTTGCAAATGTCTACCTATCGTAGCAATAGTGTTCTAATGCTTCTTAAAACGCGATATCGCATCTCATTTCTATGTTTCATGATAAGATATAATATGATTTGCGAAGTGTCATGTATTCCTCGTCTACACTTCAAATGAATGTAAATGCGACACTTCCTTGCAAGGAAATAGCGTTTGCAGATGTCTACGTATCGTAGCAATAGAGTTCTAATGCTTCTTAAAACGCGATATCGCATCTCATTTCTATGTTTCATGGTAAGATATAATATGATTTGCGAAGTGTTATGTATTCCTCGTCTACACTTCAAATGAATGTAAATGCGACACTTCCTTGCTAGGAAATAGCGTCTGCAGATGTCTAGGTATCGTAGCAATAGAGTTCTAATGCTTCTTAAAACGCGATATCGCATCTCATTTCTATGTTTCATGGTAAGATATAATATGATTTGCGAAGTGTTATGTATTCCTCGTCTACACTTCAAATGAATGTAAATGCGACACTTCCTTGCAAGGAAATAGCGTTTGCAAATTTCTACGTATCGTAGCAATAGAGTTCTAATGCTTCTTAAATCGCGATATCGCATCTCATTTCTATGTTTCATGGTAAGATATAATATGATTTGCGAAGTGTTATGTTTTCCTCTTCTACACTTCAAATGAATGTGAATGCGACACTTTGCCGCTAGGAAATAGCGTTTGCAGATGCCTACGTATCGTAGCAATAGATTTCTAATGCTTCTAAAAACGTGAGATCGCATCCCATTTCTATGTTTCATGGTAAGGTATAAAATGATTTGCGAAGTGTTATGTATTCCTCGTCTGCACTTCAAATGAATGTAAATGCGACACTTCCTTGCTAGGAAATAGCGTCTGCAGATGTCTAGGTATCGTAGCAATAGAGTTCTAATGCTTCTTAAAACGCGATATCGCATCTCATTTCTATGTTTCATGGTAAGATATAATATGATTTGCGAAGTGTTATGTATTCCTCGTCTACACTTCAAATGAATGTAAATGCGACACTTCCTTGCAAGGAAATAGCGTTTGCAAATGTCTACGTATCGTAGCAATAGAGTTCTAATGCTTCTTAAAACGCGACATCGCATCTCATTTCTATGTTTCATGGTAAGATATAATATGATTTGCGAAGTGTTATGTTTTCCTCGTCTACACTTCAAATGAATGTGAATGCGACACTTTCTCGCTAGGAAATAGCGTTTGCAGATGCCTACGTATCGTAGCAATAGATTTCTAATGCTTCTTAAAACGCGAGATCGCATCCCATTTCTATGTTTCATGGTAAGATATAAAATGATTTGCGAAGTGTTATGTATTCCTCGTCTACACTTCAAATGAATGTAAATGCGACACTTCCTTGCTAGGAAATAGCGTCTGCAGATGTCTAGGTATCGTAGCAATAGAGTTCTAATGCTTCTTAAAACGCGATATCGAATCTCATTTCTATGTTTCATGGTAAGATATAATATGATTTGCGAAGTGTTATGTTTTCCTCGTCTACACTTCAAATGAATGTGAATGCGACACTTTCCCGCTAGGAAATAGCGTTTGCAGATGCCTACGTATCGTAGCAATAGATTTCTAATGCTTCTTAAAACGCGAGATCGCATCCCATTTCTATGTTTCATGGTAAGATATAAAATGATTTGCGAAGTGTTATGTATTCCTCGTCTACACTTCAAATGAATGTAAATGCGACACTTCCTTGCTAGGAAATAGCGTCTGCAGATGTCTAGGTATCGTAGCAATAGAGTTCTAATGCTTCTTAAAACGAGATATTGCATTTCATATCTATGTTTCATGATAAGATATAATAATCATTGTGAAGTGTTATGCATTCCTCGTCTACACTTCAAATGAATGTAAATGCGACACTTCCTTGCAAGGAAATAGCGTTTGCAGATGTCTACGTATCGTAGCAATAGAGTTCTTATGATTCTTAAAACGCGATATCGCATCTCATTTCTATGTTTCATGGTAAGATATAATATGATTTGCGAAGTGTTATGTATTCCTCGTCTACACATGAACTGAATGTAAATGCGACACTTCCTTGCAAGGAAATAGCGTTTGCAAATGTCTACCTATCGTAGCAATAGTGTTCTAATGCTTCTTAAAACGCGATATCGCATCTCATTTCTATATTTCATGGTAAGATATAATATGATTTGCGAAGTGTTATGTATTCCTCGTCTACACTTCAAATGAATGTACATGCGACACTTCCTTGCAAGGAAATAGCGTTTGCAGATGTCTACGTATCATAGCAATAGAGTTCTTATGATTCTTAAAACGCGATATCGCATCTCATTTCTATGTTTCATGGTAAGATATAATATTATTTGCGAAGTGTTATGTATTCCTCGTCTACACATCAAATGAATGTAAATGCGACACTTCCTTGCAAGGAAATAGCGTTTGCAGATGTCTACGTATCGAAGCAATAGAGTTCAAATGCTTCTTAAAACGAGATATTGCATCTCATATCTATGTTTCATGATAAGATATAATATTCATTGTGAAGTGTTATGCATTCCTCGTCTACGATTCAAATGAATGTAAATGCGACACTTCTTTGCAAGGAAATAGCGTTTTCAGATGTCTACGTATCGTAGCAATAGAGTTCTTATGATTCTTAAAACGCGATATCGCATCTCATTTCTATGTTTCATGGTAAGATATAATATGATTTGCGAAGTGTTATGTATTCCTCGTCTACACATCAAATGAATGTAAATGCGACACTTCTTTGCAAGGAAATAGCGTTTGCAGATGTCTACGTATCGTAGCAATAGTGTTCTTATGATTCTTAAAACGCGATATCGCAACTCATTTCTATGTTTCATGGTAAGATATAATATGATTTGCGAAGTGTTATGAATTCCTCGTCTACACATCAAATGAATGTAAATGCGACACTTCTTTGCAAGGAAATAGCGTTTGCAGATGTCTACGTATCGTAGCAATAGAGTTCTTATGATTCTTAAAACGCGATATCGCATCTCATTTCTATGTTTCATGGTAAGATATAATATGATTTGCGAAGTGTTATGTATTCCTCGTCTACACATCAAATGAATGTAAATGCGACACTTCCTTGCAAGGAAATAGCGTTTGCAGATGTCTACGTATCGTAGCAATAGAGTTCTAATGCTTCTTAAAACGCGATATCGCATCTCATTTCTATGTTTCATGGTAAGATATAATATGATTTGCGAAGTGTCATGTATTCCTCGTCTACACTTCAAATGAATGTAAATGCGACACTTCCTTGCAAGGAAATAGCGTTTGCAGATGTCTACGTATCGTAGCAATAGAGTTCTTATGATTCTTAAAACGCGATATCGCATCTCATTTCTATGTTTCATGGTAAGATATAATATGATTTGCGAAGTGTTATGTATTCCTCGTCTACACATCAAATGAATGTAAATGCGACACTTCCTTGCAAGGAAATAGCGTTTGCAGATGTCTACGTATCGTAGCAATAGAGTTCTAATGCTTCTTAAAACGCGATATCGCATCTCATTTCTATGTTTCATGGTAAGATATAATATGATTTGCGAAGTGTCATGTATTCCTCGTCTACACTTCAAATGAATGTAAATGCGACACTTCCTTGCAAGGAAATAGCGTTTGCAGATGTCTACGTATCGTAGCAACAGAGTTCTAATGCTTCTTAAAACGCGATATCGCATCTCATTTCTATGTTTCATGGTAAGATATAATATGACTTGCGAAGTGTTATGTATTCCTCGTCTACACTTCAAATGAATGTAAATGCGACACTTCCTTGCTAGGAAATAGCGTCTGCAGATGTCTAGGTATCGTAGCAATAGAGTTCTAATGCTTCTTAAAACGCGATATCGCATCTCATTTCTATATTTCACGGTAAGATATAATATGATTTGCGAAGTGTTATGTATTCCTCGTCTACACTTCAAATGAATGTAAATGCGACACTTCCTTGCTAGGAAATAGCGTCTGCAGATGTCTAGGTATCGTAGCAATAGAGTTCTAATGCTTCTTAAAACGCGATATCGCATCTCATTTCTATCTTTCATGGTAAGATATAATATGATTTGCGAAGTGTTATGTATTCCTCGTCTACACTTCAAATGAATGTAAATGCGACACTTCCTTGCAAGGAAATAGCGTTTGCAAATGTCTACCTATCGTAGCAATAGTGTTCTAATGCTTCTTAAAACGCGATATCGCATCTCATTTCTATGTTTCATGATAAGATATAATATGATTTGCGAAGTGTCATGTATTCCTCGTCTACACTTCAAATGAATGTAAATGCGACACTTCCTTGCAAGGAAATAGCGTTTGCAAATGTCTACCTATCGTAGCAATAGTGTTTTAATGCTTCTTAAAACGCGATACCGCATCTCATTTCTATGTTTCATGATAAGATATAATATGATTTGCGAAGTGTCATGTATTCCTCGTCTACACTTAAAATGAATGTAAATGCGACACTTCCTTGCAAGGAAATAGCGTTTGCAGATATCTACGTATCGTAGCAATAGAGTTCTAATGCTTCTTAAAACGCGATATCGCATCTCATTTCTATGTTTCATGGTAAGATATAATATGATTTGCGAAGTGTTATGTATTCCTCGTCTACACTTCAAATGAATGTAAATGCGACACTTCCTTGCTAGGAAATAGCGTCTGCAGATGTCTAGGTATCGTAGCAATAGAGTTCTAATGCTTCTTAAAACGCGATATCGCATCTCATTTCTATGTTTCATGGTAAGATATAATATGATTTGCGAAGTGTTATGTATTCCTCGTCTACACTTCAAATGAATGTAAATGCGACACTTCCTTGCAAGGAAATAGCGTTTGCAAATTTCTACGTATCGTAGCAATAGAGTTCTAATGCTTCTTAAATCGCGATATCGCATCTCATTTCTATGTTTCATGGTAAGATATAATATGATTTGCGAAGTGTTATGTTTTCCTCTTCTACACTTCAAATGAATGTGAATGCGACACTTTGTCGCTAGGAAATAGCGTTTGCAGATGCCTACGTATCGTAGCAATAGATTTCTAATGCTTCTAAAAACGTGAGATCGCATCCCATTTCTATGTTTCATGGTAAGGTATAAAATGATTTGCGAAGTGTTATGTATTCCTCGTCTGCACTTCAAATGAATGTAAATGCGACACTTCCTTGCTAGGAAATAGCGTCTGCAGATGTCTAGGTATCGTAGCAATAGAGTTCTAATGCTTCTTAAAACGCGATATCGCATCTCATTTCTATGTTTCATGGTAAGATATAATATGATTTGCGAAGTGTTATGTATTCCTCGTCTACACTTCAAATGAATGTAAATGCGACACTTCCTTGCAAGGAAATAGCGTTTGCAAATGTCTACGTATCGTAGCAATAGAGTTCTAATGCTTCTTAAAACGCGACATCGCATCTCATTTCTATGTTTCATGGTAAGATATAATATGATTTGCGAAGTGTTATGTTTTCCTCGTCTACACTTCAAATGAATGTGAATGCGACACTTTCTCGCTAGGAAATAGCGTTTGCAGATGCCTACGTATCGTAGCAATAGATTTCTAATGCTTCTTAAGACGCGAGATCGCATCCCATTTCTATGTTTCATGGTAAGATATAAAATGATTTGCGAAGTGTTATGTATTCCTCGTCTACACTTCAAATGAATGTAAATGCGACACTTCCTTGCTAGGAAATAGCGTCTGCAGATGTCTAGGTATCGTAGCAATAGAGTTCTAATGCTTCTTAAAACGCGATATCGCATCTCATTTCTATGTTTCATGGTAAGATATAATATGATTTGCGAAGTGTTATGTATTCCTCGTCTACACTTCAAATGAATGTAAATGCGACACTTCCTTGCAAGGAAATAGCGTTTGCAAATTTCTACGTATCGTAGCAATAGAGTTCTAATGCTTCTTAAATCGCGATATCGCATCTCATTTCTATGTTTCATGGTAAGATATAATATGATTTGCGAAGTGTTATGTTTTCCTCTTCTACACTTCAAATGAATGTGAATGCGACACTTTGTCGCTAGGAAATAGCGTTTGCAGATGCCTACGTATCGTAGCAATAGATTTCTAATGCTTCTAAAAACGTGAGATCGCATCCCATTTCTATGTTTCATGGTAAGGTATAAAATGATTTGCGAAGTGTTATGTATTCCTCGTCTGCACTTCAAATGAATGTAAATGCGACACTTCCTTGCTAGGAAATAGCGTCTGCAGATGTCTAGGTATCGTAGCAATAGAGTTCTAATGCTTCTTAAAACGCGATATCGCATCTCATTTCTATGTTTCATGGTAAGATATAATATGATTTGCGAAGTGTTATGTATTCCTCGTCTACACTTCAAATGAATGTAAATGCGACACTTCCTTGCAAGGAAATAGCGTTTGCAAATGTCTACGTATCGTAGCAATAGAGTTCTAATGCTTCTTAAAACGCGACATCGCATCTCATTTCTATGTTTCATGGTAAGATATAATATGATTTGCGAAGTGTTATGTTTTCCTCGTCTACACTTCAAATGAATGTGAATGCGACACTTTCTCGCTAGGAAATAGCGTTTGCAGATGCCTACGTATCGTAGCAATAGATTTCTAATGCTTCTTAAGACGCGAGATCGCATCCCATTTCTATGTTTCATGGTAAGATATAAAATGATTTGCGAAGTGTTATGTATTCCTCGTCTACACTTCAAATGAATGTAAATGCGACACTTCCTTGCTAGGAAATAGCGTCTGCAGATGTCTAGGTATCGTAGCAATAGAGTTCTAATGCTTCTTAAAACGCGATATCGCATCTCATTTCTATGTTTCATGGTAAGATATAATATGATTTGCGAAGTGTTATGTTTTCCTCGTCTACACTTCAAATGAATGTGAATGCGACACTTTCCCGCTAGGAAATAGCGTTTGCAGATGCCTACGTATCGTAGCAATAGATTTCTAATGCTTCTTAAAACGCGAGATCGCATCCCATTTCTATGTTTCATGGTAAGATATAATATGATTTGCGAAGTGTCATGTATTCCTCGTCTACACTTCAAATGAATGTAAATGCGACACTTCCTTGCTAGGAAATAGCGTCTGCAGATGTCTAGGTATCGTAGCAATAGAGTTCTAATGCTTCTTAAAACGAGATATTGCATTTCATATCTATGTTTCATGATAAGATATAATAATCATTGTGAAGTGTTATGCATTCCTCGTCTACACATCAAATGAATGTAAATGCGACACTTCTTTGCAAGGAAATAGCGTTTGCAGATGTCTACGTATCGTAGCAATAGAGTTCTTATGATTCTTAAAGCGCGATATCGCATCTCATTTCTATGTTTCATGGTAAGATATAATATGATTTGCGAAGTGTTATGTATTCCTCGTCTACACATCAAATGAATGTAAATGCGACACTTCCTTGCAAGGAAATAGCGTTTGCAGATGTCTACGTATCGTAGCAATAGAGTTCTAATGCTTCTTAAAACGCGATATCGCATCTCATTTCTATGTTTCATGGTAAGATATAATATGATTTGCGAAGTGTCATGTATTCCTCGTCTACACTTCAAATGAATGTAAATGCGACACTACCTTGCAAGGAAATAGCGTTTGCAGATGTCTACGTATCGTAGCAATAGAGTTCTAATGCTTCTTAAAACGCGATATCGCATCTCATTTCTATGTTTCATGGTAAGATATAATATGACTTGCGAAGTGTTATGTATTCCTCGTCTACACTTCAAATGAATGTAAATGCGACACTTCCTTGCAAGGAAATAGCGTTTGCAAATTTCTACGTATCGTAGCAATAGAGTTCTAATGCTTCTTAAATCGCGATATCGCATCTCATTTCTATGTTTCATGGTAAGATATAATATGATTTGCGAAGTGTTATGTTTTCCTCTTCTACACTTCAAATGAATGTGAATGCGACACTTTGTCGCTAGGAAATAGCGTTTGCAGATGCCTACGTATCGTAGCAATAGATTTCTAATGCTTCTAAAAACGTGAGATCGCATCCCATTTCTATGTTTCATGGTAAGGTATAAAATGATTTGCGAAGTGTTATGTATTCCTCGTCTGCACTTCAAATGAATGTAAATGCGACACTTCCTTGCTAGGAAATAGCGTCTGCAGATGTCTAGGT
Source organism: Xylocopa sonorina (assembly GCF_050948175.1). Classification (NCBI taxonomy): domain Eukaryota; kingdom Metazoa; phylum Arthropoda; class Insecta; order Hymenoptera; family Apidae; genus Xylocopa; species Xylocopa sonorina. The sequence goes on along the minus strand of NW_027490732.1, from coordinate 25,942 downwards.
ATCGTAGCAATAGAGTTCTAATGCTTCTTAAAACGCGATATCGCATCTCATTTCTATGTTTCATGGTAAGATATAATATGATTTGCGAAGTGTTATGTATTCCTCGTCTATACTTCAAATGAATGTAAATGCGACACTTCCTTGCAAGGAAATAGCGTTTGCAAATGTCTACGTATCGTAGCAATAGAGTTCTAATGCTTCTTAAAACGCGACATCGCATCTCATTTCTATGTTTCATGGTAAGATATAATATGATTTGCGAAGTGTTATGTTTTCCTCGTCTACACTTCAAATGAATGTGAATGCGACACTTTCTCGCTAGGAAATAGCGTTTGCAGATGCCTACGTATCGTAGCAATAGATTTCTAATGCTTCTTAAAACGCGAGATCGCATCCCATTTCTATGTTTCATGGTAAGATATAAAATGATTTGCGAAGTGTTATGTATTCCTCGTCTACACTTCAAATGAATGTAAATGCGACACTTCCTTGCTAGGAAATAGCGTCTGCAGATGTCTAGGTATCGTAGCAATAGAGTTCTAATGCTTCTTAAAACGCGATATCGCATCTCATTTCTATGTTTCATGGTAAGATATAATATGATTTGCGAAGTGTTATGTATTCCTCGTCTACACTTCAAATGAATGTAAATGCGACACTTCCTTGCAAGGAAATAGCGTTTGCAAATGTCTACGTATCGTAGCAATAGAGTTCTAATGCTTCTTAAAACGCGATATCGCATCTCATTTCTATGTTTCATGGTAAGATATAATATGATTTGCGAAGTGTTATGTTTTCCTCGTCTACACTTCAAATGAATGTGAATGCGACACTTTCCCGCTAGGAAATAGCGTTTGCAGATGCCTACGTATCGTAGCAATAGATTTCTAATGCTTCTTAAAACGCGAGATCGCATCCCATTTCTATGTTTCATGGTAAGATATAAAATGATTTGCGAAGTGTTATGTATTCCTCGTCTACACTTCAAATGAATGTAAATGCGACACTTCCTTGCTAGGAAATAGCGTCTGCAGATGTCTAGGTATCGTAGCAATAGAGATCTAATGCTTCTTAAAACGAGATATTGCATTTCATATCTATGTTTCATGATAAGATATAATAATCATTGTGAAGTGTTATGCATTCCTCGTCTACACTTCAAATGAATGTAAATGCGACACTTCCTTGCAAGGAAATAGCGTTTGCAGATGTCTACGTATCGTAGCAATAGAGTTCTTATGATTCTTAAAACGCGATATCGCATCTCATTTCTATGTTTCATGGTAAGATATAATATGATTTGCGAAGTGTTATGTATTCCTCGTCTACACATGAACTGAATGTAAATGCGACACTTCCTTGCAACGAAATAGCGTTTGCAAATGTCTACCTATCGTAGCAATAGTGTTCTAATGCTTCTTAAAACGCGATATCGCATCTCATTTCTATGTTTCATGATAAGATATAATATGATTTGCGAAGTGTCATGTATTCCTCGTCTACACTTCAAATGAATGTAAATGCGACACTTCCTTGCTAGGAAATAGCGTCTGCAGATGTCTAGGTATCGTAGCAATAGAGTTCTAATGCTTCTTAAAACGTGATATCGCATCTCATTTCTATATTTCATGGTAAGATATAATATGATTTGCGAAGTGTTATGTATTCCTCGTCTACACTTCAAATGAATGTAAATGCGACACTTCCTTGCAAGGAAATAGCGTTTGCAAATTTCTACGTATCGTAGCAATAGAGTTCTAATGCTTCTTAAATCGCGATATCGCATCTCATTTCTATGTTTCATGGTAAGATATAATATGATTTGCGAAGTGTTATGTTTTCCTCGTCTACACTTCAAATGAATGTGAATGCGACACTTTCTCGCTAGGAAATAGCGTTTGCAGATGCCTACGTATCGTAGCAATAGATTTCTAATGCTTCTTAAAACGCGATATCGCATCTCATTTCTATGTTTCATGGTAAGATATAATATGATTTGCGAAGTGTTATGTATTCCTCGTCTACACTTCAAATGAATGTAAATGCGACACTTCCTTGCAAGGAAATAGCGTTTGCAAATGTCTACCTATCGTAGCAATAGTGTTCTAATGCTTCTTAAAACGCGATATCGCATCTCATTTCTATGTTTCATGATAAGATATAATATGATTTGCGAAGTGTCATGTATTCCTCGTCTACACTTCAAATGAATGTAAATGCGACACTTCCTTGCAAGGAAATAGCGTTTGCAGATGTCTACGTATCGTAGCAATAGAGTTCTAATGCTTCTTAAAACGCGATATCGCATCTCATTTCTATGTTTCATGGTAAGATATAATATGATTTGCGAAGTGTTATGTATTCCTCGTCTACACTTCAAATGAATGTAAATGCGACACTTCCTTGCAAGGAAATAGCGTTTGCAGATGTCTACGTATCGTAGCAATAGAGTTCTTATGATTCTTAAAACGCGATATCGCATCTCATTTCTATGTTTCATGGTAAGGTATAATATTATTTGCGAAGTGTTATGTATTCCTCGTCTACACATCAAATGAATGTAAATGCGACACTTCCTTGCAAGGAAATAGCGTTTGCAGATGTCTACGTATCGAAGCAATAGAGTTCAAATGCTTCTTAAAACGAGATATTGCATCTCATATCTATGTTTCATGATAAGATATAATATTCATTGTGAAGTGTTATGCATTCCTCGTCTACGATTCAAATGAATGTAAATGCGACACTTCTTTGCAAGGAAATAGCGTTTGCAGATGTCTACGTATCGTAGCAATAGAGTTCTTATGATTCTTAAAACGCGATATCGCATCTCATTTCTATGTTTCATGGTAAGATATAATATGATTTGCGAAGTGTTATGTATTCCTCGTCTACACATCAAATGAATGTAAATGCGACACTTCTTTGCAAGGAAATAGCGTTTGCAGATGTCTACGTATCGTAGCAATAGTGTTCTTATGATTCTTAAAACGCGATATCGCAACTCATTTCTATGTTTCATGGTAAGATATAATATGATTTGCGAAGTGTTATGAATTCCTCGTCTACACATCAAATGAATGTAAATGCGACACTTCTTTGCAAGGAAATAGCGTTTGCAGATGTCTACGTATCGTAGCAATAGAGTTCTTATGATTCTTAAAACGCGATATCGCATCTCATTTCTATGTTTCATGGTAAGATATAATATGATTTGCGAAGTGTTATGTATTCCTCGTCTACACATCAAATGAATGTAAATGCGACACTTCCTTGCAAGGAAATAGCGTTTGCAGATGTCTACGTATCGTAGCAATAGAGTTCTAATGCTTCTTAAAACGCGATATCGCATCTCATTTCTATGTTTCATGGTAAGATATAATATGATTTGCGAAGTGTTATGTATTCCTCGTCTACACTTCAAATGAATGTAAATGCGACACTTCCTTGCAAGGAAATAGCGTTTGCAAATGTCTACCTATCGTAGCAATAGTGTTCTAATGCTTCTTAAAACGCGATATCGCATCTCATTTCTATGTTTCATGATAAGATATAATATGATTTGCGAAGTGTCATGTATTCCTCGTCTACACTTCAAATGAATGTAAATGCGACACTTCCTTGCAAGGAAATAGCGTTTGCAAATGTCTACCTATCGTAGCAATAGTGTTCTAATGCTTCTTAAAACGCGATACCGCATCTCATTTCTATGTTTCATGATAAGATATAATATGATTTGCGAAGTGTCATGTATTCCTCGTCTACACTTAAAATGAATGTAAATGCGACACTTCCTTGCAAGGAAATAGCGTTTGCAGATATCTACATATCGTAGCAATAGAGTTCTAATGCTTCTTAAAACGCGATATCGCATCTCATTTCTATGTTTCATGGTAAGATATAATATGATTTGCGAAGTGTTATGTATTCCTCGTCTACACTTCAAATGAATGTAAATGCGACACTTCCTTGCTAGGAAATAGCGTCTGCAGATGTCTAGGTATCGTAGCAATAGAGTTCTAATGCTTCTTAAAACGCGATATCGCATCTCATTTCTATGTTTCATGGTAAGATATAATATGATTTGCGAAGTGTTATGTATTCCTCGTCTACACTTCAAATGAATGTAAATGCGACACTTCCTTCCAAGGAAATAGCGTTTGCAAATTTCTACGTATCGTAGCAATAGAGTTCTAATGCTTCTTAAATCGCGATATCGCATCTCATTTCTATGTTTCATGGTAAGATATAATATGATTTGCGAAGTGTTATGTTTTCCTCTTCTACACTTCAAATGAATGTGAATGCGACACTTTGTCGCTAGGAAATAGCGTTTGCAGATGCCTACGTATCGTAGCAATAGATTTCTAATGCTTCTAAAAACGTGAGATCGCATCCCATTTCTATGTTTCATGGTAAGGTATAAAATGATTTGCGAAGTGTTATGTATTCCTCGTCTGCACTTCAAATGAATGTAAATGCGACACTTCCTTGCTAGGAAATAGCGTCTGCAAATTTCTACGTATCGTAGCAATAGAGTTCTAATGCTTCTTAAATCGCGATATCGCATCTCATTTCTATGTTTCATGGTAAGATATAATATGATTTGCGAAGTGTTATGTTTTCCTCGTCTACACTTCAAATGAATGTGAATGCGACACTTTCTCGCTAGGAAATAGCGTTTGCAGATGCCTACGTATCGTAGCAATAGATTTCTAATGCTTCTTAAAACGCGATATCGCATCTCATTTCTATGTTTCATGGTAAGATATAATATGATTTGCGAAGTGTTATGTATTCCTCGTCTACACTTCAAATGAATGTAAATGCGACACTTCCTTGCAAGGAAATAGCGTTTGCAAATGTCTACCTATCGTAGCAATAGTGTTCTAATGCTTCTTAAAACGCGATATCGCATCTCATTTCTATGTTTCATGATAAGATATAATATGATTTGCGAAGTGTCATGTATTCCTCGTCTACACTTCAAATGAATGTAAATGCGACACTTCCTTGCAAGGAAATAGCGTTTGCAGATGTCTACGTATCGTAGCAATAGAGTTCTAATGCTTCTTAAAACGCGATATCGCATCTCATTTCTATGTTTCATGGTAAGATATAATATGATTTGCGAAGTGTTATGTATTCCTCGTCTACACTTCAAATGAATGTAAATGCGACACTTCCTTGCAAGGAAATAGCGTTTGCAGATGTCTACGTATCGTAGCAATAGAGTTCTTATGATTCTTAAAACGCGATATCGCATCTCATTTCTATGTTTCATGGTAAGGTATAATATTATTTGCGAAGTGTTATGTATTCCTCGTCTACACATCAAATGAATGTAAATGCGACACTTCCTTGCAAGGAAATAGCGTTTGCAGATGTCTACGTATCGAAGCAATAGAGTTCAAATGCTTCTTAAAACGAGATATTGCATCTCATATCTATGTTTCATGATAAGATATAATATTCATTGTGAAGTGTTATGCATTCCTCGTCTACGATTCAAATGAATGTAAATGCGACACTTCTTTGCAAGGAAATAGCGTTTGCAGATGTCTACGTATCGTAGCAATAGAGTTCTTATGATTCTTAAAACGCGATATCGCATCTCATTTCTATGTTTCATGGTAAGATATAATATGATTTGCGAAGTGTTATGTATTCCTCGTCTACACATCAAATGAATGTAAATGCGACACTTCTTTGCAAGGAAATAGCGTTTGCAGATGTCTACGTATCGTAGCAATAGTGTTCTTATGATTCTTAAAACGCGATATCGCAACTCATTTCTATGTTTCATGGTAAGATATAATATGATTTGCGAAGTGTTATGAATTCCTCGTCTACACATCAAATGAATGTAAATGCGACACTTCTTTGCAAGGAAATAGCGTTTGCAGATGTCTACGTATCGTAGCAATAGAGTTCTTATGATTCTTAAAACGCGATATCGCATCTCATTTCTATGTTTCATGGTAAGATATAATATGATTTGCGAAGTGTTATGTATTCCTCGTCTACACATCAAATGAATGTAAATGCGACACTTCCTTGCAAGGAAATAGCGTTTGCAGATGTCTACGTATCGTAGCAATAGAGTTCTAATGCTTCTTAAAACGCGATATCGCATCTCATTTCTATGTTTCATGGTAAGATATAATATGATTTGCGAAGTGTTATGTATTCCTCGTCTACACTTCAAATGAATGTAAATGCGACACTTCCTTGCAAGGAAATAGCGTTTGCAAATGTCTACCTATCGTAGCAATAGTGTTCTAATGCTTCTTAAAACGCGATATCGCATCTCATTTCTATGTTTCATGATAAGATATAATATGATTTGCGAAGTGTCATGTATTCCTCGTCTACACTTCAAATGAATGTAAATGCGACACTTCCTTGCAAGGAAATAGCGTTTGCAAATGTCTACCTATCGTAGCAATAGTGTTCTAATGCTTCTTAAAACGCGATACCGCATCTCATTTCTATGTTTCATGATAAGATATAATATGATTTGCGAAGTGTCATGTATTCCTCGTCTACACTTAAAATGAATGTAAATGCGACACTTCCTTGCAAGGAAATAGCGTTTGCAGATATCTACATATCGTAGCAATAGAGTTCTAATGCTTCTTAAAACGCGATATCGCATCTCATTTCTATGTTTCATGGTAAGATATAATATGATTTGCGAAGTGTTATGTATTCCTCGTCTACACTTCAAATGAATGTAAATGCGACACTTCCTTGCTAGGAAATAGCGTCTGCAGATGTCTAGGTATCGTAGCAATAGAGTTCTAATGCTTCTTAAAACGCGATATCGCATCTCATTTCTATGTTTCATGGTAAGATATAATATGATTTGCGAAGTGTTATGTATTCCTCGTCTACACTTCAAATGAATGTAAATGCGACACTTCCTTCCAAGGAAATAGCGTTTGCAAATTTCTACGTATCGTAGCAATAGAGTTCTAATGCTTCTTAAATCGCGATATCGCATCTCATTTCTATGTTTCATGGTAAGATATAATATGATTTGCGAAGTGTTATGTTTTCCTCTTCTACACTTCAAATGAATGTGAATGCGACACTTTGTCGCTAGGAAATAGCGTTTGCAGATGCCTACGTATCGTAGCAATAGATTTCTAATGCTTCTAAAAACGTGAGATCGCATCCCATTTCTATGTTTCATGGTAAGGTATAAAATGATTTGCGAAGTGTTATGTATTCCTCGTCTGCACTTCAAATGAATGTAAATGCGACACTTCCTTGCTAGGAAATAGCGTCTGCAGATGTCTAGGTATCGTAGCAATAGAGTTCTAATGCTTCTTAAAACGCGATATCGCATCTCATTTCTATGTTTCATGGTAAGATATAATATGATTTGCGAAGTGTTATGTGTTCCTCGTCTACACTTCAAATGAATGTAAATGCGACACTTCCTTGCAAGGAAATAGCGTTTGCAAATGTCTACGTATCGTAGCAATAGAGTTCTAATGCTTCTTAAAACGCGACATCGCATCTCATTTCTATGTTTCATGGTAAGATATAATATGATTTGCGAAGTGTTATGTTTTCCTCGTCTACACTTCAAATGAATGTGAATGCGACACTTTCTCGCTAGGAAATAGCGTTTGCAGATGCCTACGTATCGTAGCAATAGATTTCTAATGCTTCTTAAAACGCGAGATCGCATCCCATTTCTATGTTTCATGGTAAGATATAAAATGATTTGCGAAGTGTTATGTATTCCTCGTCTACACTTCAAATGAATGTAAATGCGACACTTCCTTGCTAGGAAATAGCGTCTGCAGATGTCTAGGTATCGTAGCAATAGAGTTCTAATGCTTCTTAAAACGCGATATCGCATCTCATTTCTATGTTTCATGGTAAGATATAATATGATTTGCGAAGTGTTATGTTTTCCTCGTCTACACTTCAAATGAATGTGAATGCGACACTTTCCCGCTAGGAAATAGCGTTTGCAGATGCCTACGTATCGTAGCAATAGATTTCTAATGCTTCTTAAAACGCGAGATCGCATCCCATTTCTATGTTTCATGGTAAGATATAAAATGATTTGCGAAGTGTTATGTATTCCTCGTCTACACTTCAAATGAATGTAAATGCGACACTTCCTTGCTAGGAAATAGCGTCTGCAGATGTCTAGGTATCGTAGCAATAGAGTTCTAATGCTTCTTAAAACGAGATATTGCATTTCATATCTATGTTTCATGATAAGATATAATAATCATTGTGAAGTGTTATGCATTCCTCGTCTACACTTCAAATGAATGTAAATGCGACACTTCCTTGCAAGGAAATAGCGTTTGCAGATGTCTATGTATCGTAGCAATAGAGTTCTTATGATTCTTAAAACGCGATATCGCATCTCATTTCTATGTTTCATGGTAAGATATAATATGATTTGCGAAGTGTTATGTATTCCTCGTCTACACATGAACTGAATGTAAATGCGACACTTCCTTGCAAGGAAATAGCGTTTGCAAATGTCTACCTATCGTAGCAATAGTGTTCTAATGCTTCTTAAAACGCGATATCGCATCTCATTTCTATGTTTCATGATAAGATATAATATGATTTGCGAAGTGTCATGTATTCCTCGTCTACACTTCAAATGAATGTAAATGCGACACTTCCTTGCAAGGAAATAGCGTTTGCAGATGTCTACGTATCGTAGCAATAGAGTTCTAATGCTTCTTAAAACGCGATATCGCATCTCATTTCTATGTTTCATGGTAAGATATAATATGGTTTGCGAAGTGTTATGTATTCCTCGTCTACACATCAAATGAATGTAAATGCGACACTTCCTTGCAAGGAAATAGCGTTTGCAGATGTCTACGTATCGTAGCAATAGAGTTCTAATGCTTCTTAAAACGCGATATCGCATCTCATTTCTATGTTTCATGGTAAGATATAATATGACTTGCGAAGTGTTATGTATTCCTCGTCTACACTTCAAATGAATGTAAATGCGACACTTCCTTGCTAGGAAATAGCGTCTGCAGATGTCTAGGTATCGTAGCAATAGAGTACTAATGCTTCTTAAAACGCGATATCGCATCTCATTTCTATATTTCATGGTAAGATATAATATGATTTGCGAAGTGTTATGTATTCCTCGTCTACACTTCAAATGAATGTACATGCGACACTTCCTTGCAAGGAAATAGCGTTTGCAGATGTCTACGTATCGTAGCAATAGAGTTCTTATGATTCTTAAAACGCGATATCGCATCTCATTTCTATGTTTCATGGTAAGATATAATATTATTTGCGAAGTGTTATGTATTCCTCGTCTACACATCAAATGAATGTAAATGCGACACTTCCTTGCAAGGAAATAGCGTTTGCAGATGTCTACGTATCGAAGCAATAGAGTTCAAATGCTTCTTAAAACGAGATATTGCATCTCATATCTATGTTTCATGATAAGATATAATATTCATTGTGAAGTGTTATGCATTCCTCGTCTACGATTCAAATGAATGTAAATGCGACACTTCTTTGCAAGGAAATAGCGTTTGCAGATGTCTACGTATCGTAGCAATAGAGTTCTTATGATTCTTAAAACGCGATATCGCATCTCATTTCTATGTTTCATGGTAAGATATAATATGATTTGCGAAGTGTTATGTATTCCTCGTCTACACATCAAATGAATGTAAATGCGACACTTCTTTGCAAGGAAATAGCGTTTGCAGATGTCTACGTATCGTAGCAATAGTGTTCTTATGATTCTTAAAACGCGATATCGCAACTCATTTCTATGTTTCATGGTAAGATATAATATGATTTGCGAAGTGTTATGAATTCCTCGTCTACACATCAAATGAATGTAAATGCGACACTTCTTTGCAAGGAAATAGCGTTTGCAGATGTCTACGTATCGTAGCAATAGAGTTCTTATGATTCTTAAAACGCGATATCGCATCTCATTTCTATGTTTCATGGTAAGATATAATATGATTTGCGAAGTGTTATGTATTCCTCGTCTACACATCAAATGAATGTAAATGCGACACTTCCTTGCAAGGAAATAGCGTTTGCAGATGTCTACGTATCGTAGCAATAGAGTTCTAATGCTTCTTAAAACGCGATATCGCATCTCATTTCTATGTTTCATGGTAAGATATAATATGATTTGCGAAGTGTCATGTATTCCACGTCTACACTTCAAATGAATGTAAATGCGACACTTCCTTGCAAGGAAATAGCGTTTGCAGATGTCTACGTATCGTAGCAATAGAGTTCTTATGATTCTTAAAACGCGATATCGCATCTCATTTCTATGTTTCATGGTAAGATATAATATGATTTGCGAAGTGTTATGTATTCCTCGTCTACACATCAAATGAATGTAAATGCGACACTTCCTTGCAAGGAAATAGCGTTTGCAGATGTCTACGTATCGTAGCAATAGAGTTCTAATGCTTCTTAAAACGCGATATCGCATCTCATTTCTATGTTTCATGGTAAGATATAATATGATTTGCGAAGTGTCATGTATTCCTCGTCTACACTTCAAATGAATGTAAATGCGACACTTCCTTGCAAGGAAATAGCGTTTGCAGATGTCTACGTATCGTAGCAACAGAGTTCTAATGCTTCTTAAAACGCGATATCGCATCTCATTTCTATGTTTCATGGTAAGATATAATATGACTTGCGAAGTGTTATGTATTCCTCGTCTACACTTCAAATGAATGTAAATGCGACACTTCCTTGCTAGGAAATAGCGTCTGCAGATGTCTAGGTATCGTAGCAATAGAGTTCTAATGCTTCTTAAAACGCGATATCGCATCTCATTTCTATATTTCATGGTAAGATATAATATGATTTGCGAAGTGTTATGTATTCCTCGTCTACACTTCAAATGAATGTAAATGCGACACTTCCTTGCTAGGAAATAGCGTCTGCAGATGTCTAGGTATCGTAGCAATAGAGTTCTAATGCTTCTTAAAACGCGATATCGCATCTCATTTCTATCTTTCATGGTAAGATATAATATGATTTGCGAAGTGTTATGTATTCCTCGTCTACACTTCAAATGAATGTAAATGCGACACTTCCTTGCAAGGAAATAGCGTTTGCAAATGTCTACCTATCGTAGCAATAGTGTTCTAATGCTTCTTAAAACGCGATATCGCATCTCATTTCTATGTTTCATGATAAGATATAATATGATTTGCGAAGTGTCATGTATTCCTCGTCTACACTTCAAATGAATGTGAATGCGACACTTTCCCGCTAGGAAATAGCGTTTGCAGATGCCTACGTATCGTAGCAATAGATTCCTAATGCTTCTTAAAACGCGATATCGCAACTCATTTCTATGTTTCATGGTAAGATATAATATGATTTGCGAAGTGTTATGAATTCCTCGTCTACACATCAAATGAATGTAAATGCGACACTTCTTTGCAAGGAAATAGCGTTTGCAGATGTCTACGTATCGTAGCAATAGAGTTCTTATGATTCTTAAAACGCGATATCGCATCTCATTTCTATGTTTCATGGTAAGATATAATATGATTTGCGAAGTGTTATGTTTTCCTCTTCTACACTTCAAATGAATGTGAATGCGACACTTTGTCGCTAGGAAATAGCGTTTGCAGATGCCTACGTATCGTAGCAATAGATTTCTAATGCTTCTAAAAACGTGAGATCGCATCCCATTTCTATGTTTCATGGTAAGGTATAAAATGATTTGCGAAGTGTTATGTATTCCTCGTCTGCACTTCAAATGAATGTAAATGCGACACTTCCTTGCTAGGAAATAGCGTCTGCAGATGTCTAGGTATCGTAGCAATAGAGTTCTAATGCTTCTTAAAACGCGATATCGCATCTCATTTCTATGTTTCATGGTAAGATATAATATGATTTGCGAAGTGTTATGTATTCCTCGTCTACACTTCAAATGAATGTAAATGCGACACTTCCTTGCTAGGAAATAGCGTCTGCAGATGTCTAGGTATCGTAGCAATAGAGTTCTAATGCTTCTTAAAACGCGATATCGCATCTCATTTCTATGTTTCATGGTAAGATATAATATGATTTGCGAAGTGTTATGTTTTCCTCGTCTACACTTCAAATGAATGTGAATGCGACACTTTCCCGCTAGGAAATAGCGTTTGCAGATGCCTACGTATCGTAGCAATAGATTTCTAATGCTTCTTAAAACGCGAGATCGCATCCCATTTCTATGTTTCATGGTAAGATATAAAATGATTTGCGAAGTGTTATGTATTCCTCGTCTACACTTCAAATGAATGTAAATGCGACACTTCCTTGCTAGGAAATAGCGTCTGCAGATGTCTAGGTATCGTAGCAATAGAGTTCTAATGCTTCTTAAAACGAGATATTGCATTTCATATCTATGTTTCATGATAAGATATAATAATCATTGTGAAGTGTTATGCATTCCTCGTCTACACTTCAAATGAATGTAAATGCGACACTTCCTTGCAAGGAAATAGCGTTTGCAGATGTCTACGTATCGTAGCAATAGAGTTCTTATGATTCTTAAAACGCGATATCGCATCTCATTTCTATGTTTCATGGTAAGATATAATATAATTTGCGAAGTGTTATGTATTCCTCGTCTACACATGAACTGAATGTAAATGCGACACTTCCTTGCAAGGAAATAGCGTTTGCAAATGTCTACCTATCGTAGCAATAGTGTTCTAATGCTTCTTAAAACGCGATATCGCATCTCATTTCTATGTTTCATGATAAGATATAATATGATTTGCGAAGTGTTATGTATTCCTCGTCTACACTTCAAATGAATGTAAATGCGACACTTCCTTGCAAGGAAATAGCGTTTGCAAATGTCTACCTATCGTAGCAATAGTGTTCTAATGCTTCTTAAAACGCGATATCGCATCTCATTTCTATGTTTCATGATAAGATATAATATGATTTGCGAAGTGTCATGTATTCCTCGTCTACACTTCAAATGAATGTAAATGCGACACTTTCTTGCAAGGAAATAGCGTTTGCAAATGTCTACCTATCGTAGCAATAGTGTTCTAATGCTTCTTAAAACGCGATACCGCATCTCATTTCTATGTTTCATGATAAGATATAATATGATTTGCGAAGTGTCATGTATTCCTCGTCTACACTTAAAATGAATGTAAATGCGACACTTCCTTGCAAGGAAATAGCGTTTGCAGATGTCTACGTATCGTAGCAATAGAGTTCTAATGCTTCTTAAAACGCGATATCGCATCTCATTTCTATGTTTCATGGTAAGATATAATATGGTTTGCGAAGTGTTATGTATTCCTCGTCTACACATCAAATGAATGTAAATGCGACACTTCCTTGCAAGGAAATAGCGTTTGCAGATGTCTACGTATCGTAGCAATAGAGTTCTAATGCTTCTTAAAACGCGATATCGCATCTCATTTCTATGTTTCATGGTAAGATATAATACGACTTGCGAAGTGTTATGTATTCCTCGTCTACACTTCAAATGAATGTAAATGCGACACTTCCTTGCTAGGAAATAGCGTCTGCAGATGTCTAGGTATCGTAGCAATAGAGTACTAATGCTTCTTAAAACGCGATATCGCATCTCATTTCTATATTTCATGGTAAGATATAATATGATTTGCGAAGTGTTATGTATTCCTCGTCTACACTTCAAATGAATGTACATGCGACACTTCCTTGCAAGGAAATAGCGTTTGCAAATGTCTACCTATCGTAGCAATAGTGTTCTAATGCTTCTTAAAACGCGATATCGCATCTCATTTCTATGTTTCATGATAAGATATAATATGATTTGCGAAGTGTCATGTATTCCTCGTCTACACTTCAAATGAATGTAAATGCGACACTTCCTTGCAAGGAAATAGCGTTTGCAGATGTCTACGTATCGTAGCAATAGTGTTCTAATGCTTCTTAAAACGCGATATCGCATCTCATTTCTATGTTTCATGGTAAGATATAATATGATTTGCGAAGTGTTATGTATTCCTCGTCTACACTTCAAATGAATGTAAATGCGACACTTCCTTGCTAGGAAATAGCGTCTGCAGATGTCTAGGTATCGTAGCAATAGAGTTCTAATGCTTCTTAAAACGCGATATCGCATCTCATTTCTATGTTTCATGGTAAGATATAATATGATTTGCGAAGTGTTATGTTTTCCTCGTCTACACTTCAAATGAATGTGAATGCGACACTTTCCCGCTAGGAAATAGCGTTTGCAGATGCCTACGTATCGTAGCAATAGATTTCTAATGCTTCTTAAAACGCGAGATCGCATCCCATTTCTATGTTTCATGGTAAGATATAAAATGATTTGCGAAGTGTTATGTATTCCTCGTCTACACTTCAAATGAATGTAAATGCGACACTTCCTTGCTAGGAAATAGCGTCTGCAGATGTCTAGGTATCGTAGCAATAGAGTTCTAATGCTTCTTAAAACGAGATATTGCATTTCATATCTATGTTTCATGATAAGATATAATAATCATTGTGAAGTGTTATGCATTCCTCGTCTACACTTCAAATGAATGTAAATGCGACACTTCCTTGCAAGGAAATAGCGTTTGCAGATGTCTACGTATCGTAGCAATAGAGTTCTTATGATTCTTAAAACGCGATATCGCATCTCATTTCTATGTTTCATGGTAAGATATAATATAATTTGCGAAGTGTTATGTATTCCTCGTCTACACATGAACTGAATGTAAATGCGACACTTCCTTGCAAGGAAATAGCGTTTGCAAATGTCTACCTATCGTAGCAATAGTGTTCTAATGCTTCTTAAAACGCGATATCGCATCTCATTTCTATGTTTCATGATAAGATATAATATGATTTGCGAAGTGTTATGTATTCCTCGTCTACACTTCAAATGAATGTAAATGCGACACTTCCTTGCAAGGAAATAGCGTTTGCAAATGTCTACCTATCGTAGCAATAGTGTTCTAATGCTTCTTAAAACGCGATATCGCATCTCATTTCTATGTTTCATGATAAGATATAATATGATTTGCGAAGTGTCATGTATTCCTCGTCTACACTTCAAATGAATGTAAATGCGACACTTTCTTGCAAGGAAATAGCGTTTGCAAATGTCTACCTATCGTAGCAATAGTGTTCTAATGCTTCTTAAAACGCGATACCGCATCTCATTTCTATGTTTCATGATAAGATATAATATGATTTGCGAAGTGTCATGTATTCCTCGTCTACACTTAAAATGAATGTAAATGCGACACTTCCTTGCAAGGAAATAGCGTTTGCAGATGTCTACGTATCGTAGCAATAGAGTTCTAATGCTTCTTAAAACGCGATATCGCATCTCATTTCTATGTTTCATGGTAAGATATAATATGGTTTGCGAAGTGTTATGTATTCCTCGTCTACACATCAAATGAATGTAAATGCGACACTTCCTTGCAAGGAAATAGCGTTTGCAGATGTCTACGTATCGTAGCAATAGAGTTCTAATGCTTCTTAAAACGCGATATCGCATCTCATTTCTATGTTTCATGGTAAGATATAATACGACTTGCGAAGTGTTATGTATTCCTCGTCTACACTTCAAATGAATGTAAATGCGACACTTCCTTGCTAGGAAATAGCGTCTGCAGATGTCTAGGTATCGTAGCAATAGAGTACTAATGCTTCTTAAAACGCGATATCGCATCTCATTTCTATATTTCATGGTAAGATATAATATGATTTGCGAAGTGTTATGTATTCCTCGTCTACACTTCAAATGAATGTACATGCGACACTTCCTTGCAAGGAAATAGCGTTTGCAAATGTCTACCTATCGTAGCAATAGTGTTCTAATGCTTCTTAAAACGCGATATCGCATCTCATTTCTATGTTTCATGATAAGATATAATATGATTTGCGAAGTGTCATGTATTCCTCGTCTACACTTCAAATGAATGTAAATGCGACACTTCCTTGCAAGGAAATAGCGTTTGCAGATGTCTACGTATCGTAGCAATAGTGTTCTAATGCTTCTTAAAACGCGATATCGCATCTCATTTCTATGTTTCATGGTAAGATATAATATGATTTGCGAAGTGTTATGTATTCCTCTTCTACACTTCAAATGAATGTAAATGCGACACTTCCTTGCAAGGAAATAGCGTTTGCAAATGTCTACCTATCGTAGCAATAGTGTTCTAATGCTTCTTAAAACGCGATATCGCATCTCATTTCTATGTTTCATGATAAGATATAATATGATTTGCGAAGTGTCATGTATTCCTCGTCTACACTTTAAATGAATGTAAATGCGACACTTCCTTGCAAGGAAATGGCGTTTGCAGATGTCTACGTATCGTAGCAATAGAGTTCTAATGCTTCTTAAAACGCGATATCGCATCTCATTTCTATGTTTCATGGTAAGATATAATATGATTTGCGAAGTGTTATGTATTCATCGTCTACACTTCAAATGAATGTAAATGCGACACTTCCTTGCAAGGAAATAGCGTTTGCAAATGTCTACCTATCGTAGCAATAGTGTTCTAATGCTTCTTAAAACGCGATATCGCATCTCATTTCTATGTTTCATGATAAGATATAATATGATTTGCGAAGTGTCATGTATTCCTCGTCTACACTTCAAATGAATGTAAATGCGACACTTCCTTGCAAGGAAATAGCGTTTGCAAATGTCTACCTATCGTAGCAATAGTGTTCTTATGATTCTTAAAACGCGATATCGCATCTCATTTCTATGTTTCATGGTAAGATATAATATGATTTGCGAAGTGTTATGTATTCCTCGTCTACACATCAAATGAATGTAAATGCGACACTTCTTTGCAAGGAAATAGCGTTTGCAGATGTCTACGTATCGTAGCAATAGATTTCCTATGATTCTTAAAACGCGATATCGCATCTCATTTCTATGTTTCATGGTAAGATATAATATGACTTGCGAAGTGTTATGTATTCCTCGTGTACACTTCAAATGAATGTAAATGCGACACTTCCTTGCTAGGAAATAGCGTCTGCAGATGTCTAGGTATCGTAGCAATAGAGTTCTAATGCTTCTTAAAACGCGATATCGCATCTCATTTCTATCTTTCATGGTAAGATATAATATGATTTGCGAAGTGTTATGTATTCCTCGTCTACACTTCAAATGAATGTAAATGCGACACTTCCTTGCAAGGAAATAGCGTTTGCAAATGTCTACCTATCGTAGCAATAGTGTTCTAATGCTTCTTAAAACGCGATATCGCATCTCATTTCTATGTTTCATGATAAGATATAATATGATTTGCGAAGTGTCATGTATTCCTCGTCTACACTTCAAATGAATGTAAATGCGACACTTTCTTGCAAGGAAATAGCGTTTGCAAATGTCTACCTATCGTAGCAATAGTGTTCTAATGCTTCTTAAAACGCGATACCGCATCTCATTTCTATGTTTCATGATAAGATATAATATGATTTGCGAAGTGTCATGTTTTCCTCGTCTACACTTAAAATGAATGTAAATGCGACACTTCCTTGCAAGGAAATAGCGTTTGCAGATGTCTACGTATCGTAGCAATAGAGTTCTAATGCTTCTTAAAACGCGATATCGCATCTCATTTCTATGTTTCATGGTAAGATATAATATGATTTGCGAAGTGTTATGTATTCCTCGTCTACACTTCAAATGAATGTAAATGCGACACTTCCTTGCTAGGAAATAGCGTCTGCAGATGTCTAGGTATCGTAGCAATAGAGTTCTAATGCTTCTTAAAACGCGATATCGCATCTCATTTCTATGTTTCATGGTAAGATATAATATGATTTGCGAAGTGTTATGTATTCCTCGTCTACACTTCAAATGAATGTAAGTGCGACACTTCCTTGCAAGGAAATAGCGTTTGCAGATGTCTACGTATCGTAGCAATAGAGTTCTAATGCTTCTTAAAACGCGATATCGCATCTCATTTCTATGTTTCATGGTAAGATATAATATGACTTGCGAAGTGTTATGTATTCCTCGTCTACACTTCAAATGAATGTAAATGCGACACTTCCTTGCTAGGAAATAGCGTCTGCAGATGTCTAGGTATCGTAGCAATAGAGTTCTAATGCTTCTTAAAACGCGATATCGCATCTCATTTCTATGTTTCATGGTAAGATATAATATGATTTGCGAAGTGTTATGTATTCCTCGTCTACACTTCAAATGAATGTAAATGCGACACTTCCTTGCAAGGAAATAGCGTTTGCAAATTTCTAAGTATCGTAGCAATAGAGTTCTAATGCTTCTTAAATCGCGATATCGCATCTCATTTCTATGTTTCATGGTAAGATATAATATGATTTGCGAAGTGTTATGTTTTCCTCTTCTACACTTCAAATGAATGTGAATGCGACACTTTGTCGCTAGGAAATAGCGTTTGCAGATGCCTACGTATCGTAGCAATAGATTTCTAATGCTTCTAAAAACGTGAGATCGCATCCCATTTCTATGTTTCATGGTAAGGTATGAAATGATTTGCGAAGTGTTATGTATTCCTCGTCTGCACTTCAAATGAATGTAAATGCGACACTTCCTTGCTAGGAAATAGCGTCTGCAGATGTCTAGGTATCGTAGCAATAGAGTTCTAATGCTTCTTAAAACGCGATATCGCATCTCATTTCTATGTTTCATGGTAAGATATAATATGATTTGCGAAGTGTTATGTATTCCTCGTCTACACTTCAAATGAATGTAAATGCGACACTTCCTTGCAAGGAAATAGCGTTTGCAAATGTCTACGTATCGTAGCAATAGAGTTCTAATGCTTCTTAAAACGCGACATCGCATCTCATTTCTATGTTTCATGGTAAGATATAATATGATTTGCGAAGTGTTATGTTTTCCTCGTCTACACTTCAAATGAATGTGAATGCGACACTTTCTCGCTAGGAAATAGCGTTTGCAGATGCCTACGTATCGTAGCAATAGATTTCTAATGCTTCTTAAAACGCGAGATCGCATCCCATTTCTATGTTTCATGGTAAGATATAAAATGATTTGCGAAGTGTTATGTATTCCTCGTCTACACTTCAAATGAATGTAAATGCGACACTTCCTTGCTAGGAAATAGCGTCTGCAGATGTCTAGGTATCGTAGCAATAGAGTTCTAATGCTTCTTAAAACGCGATATCGCATCTCATTTCTATGTTTCATGGTAAGATATAATATGATTTGCGAAGTGTTATGTATTCCTCGTCTACACTTCAAATGAATGTAAATGCGACACTTCCTTGCAAGGAAATAGCGTTTGCAAATGTCTACGTATCGTAGCAATAGAGTTCTAATGCTTCTTAAAACGCGACATCGCATCTCATTTCTATGTTTCATGGTAAGATATAATATGATTTGCGAAGTGTTATGTTTTCCTCGTCTACACTTCAAATGAATGTGAATGCGACACTTTCTCGCTAGGAAATAGCGTTTGCAGATGCCTACGTATCGTAGCAATAGATTTCTAATGCTTCTTAAAACGCGAGATCGCATCCCATTTCTATGTTTCATGGTAAGATATAAAATGATTTGCGAAGTGTTATGTATTCCTCGTCTACACTTCAAATGAATGTAAATGCGACACTTCCTTGCTAGGAAATAGCGTCTGCAGATGTCTAGGTATCGTAGCAATAGAGTTCTAATGCTTCTTAAAACGAGATATTGCATTTCATATCTATGTTTCATGATAAGATATAATAATCATTGTGAAGTGTTATGCATTCCTCGTCTACACTTCAAATGAATGTAAATGCGACACTTCCTTGCAAGGAAATAGCGTTTGCAGATGTCTACGTGTCGTAGCAATAGAGTTCTTATGATTCTTAAAACGCGATATCGCATCTCATTTCTATGTTTCATGGTAAGATATAATATGATTTGCGAAGTGTTATGTATTCCTCGTCTACACATGAACTGAATGTAAATGCGACACTTCCTTGCAAGGAAATAGCGTTTGCAAATGTCTACCTATCGTAGCAATAGTGTTCTAATGCTTCTTAAAACGCGATATCGCATCTCATTTCTATGTTTCATGATAAGATATAATATGATTTGCGAAGTGTCATGTATTCCTCGTCTACACTTCAAATGAATGTAAATGCGACACTTCCTTGCAAGGAAATAGCGTTTGCAGATGTCTACGTATCGTAGCAATAGAGTTCTAATGCTTCTTAAAACGCGATATCGCATCTCATTTCTATGTTTCATGGTAAGATATAATATGGTTTGCGAAGTGTTATGTATTCCTCGTCTACACATCAAATGAATGTAAATGCGACACTTCCTTGCAAGGAAATAGCGTTTGCAGATGTCTACGTATCGTAGCAATAGAGTTCTAATGCTTCTTAAAACGCGATATCGCATCTCATTTCTATGTTTCATGGTAAGATATAATATGATTTGCGAAGTGTTATGTATTCCTCGTCTACACATCAACTGAATGTAAATGCGACACTTCCTTGCAAGGAAATAGCGCTTGCAGATGTCTAGGTATCGTAGCAATAGAGTTCTAATGCTTCTTAAAACGCGATATCGCATCTCATTTCTATATTTCATGGTAAGATATAATATGATTTGCGAAGTGTTATGTATTCCTCGTCTACACTTCAAATGAATGTAAATGCGACACTTCCTTGCAAGGAAATAGCGTTTGCAAATGTCTACCTATCGCAGCAATAGTGTTCTAATGCTTCTTAAAACGCGACATCGCATCTCATTTCTATGTTTCATGATAAGATATAATATGATTTGCGAAGTGTCATGTATTCCTCGTCTACACTTCAAATGAATGTAAATGCGACACTTCCTTGCAAGGAAATAGCGTTTGCAGATGTCTACGTATCGTAGCAATAGAGTTCTAATGCTTCTTAAAACGCGATATCGCATCTCATTTCTATGTTTCATGGTAAGATATAATATGATTTGCGAAGTGTTATGTATTCCTCTTCTACACTTCAAATGAATGTAAATGCGACACTTCCTTGCAAGGAAATAGCGTTTGCAAATGTCTACCTATCGTAGCAATAGTGTTCTAATGCTTCTTAAAACGCGATATCGCATCTCATTTCTATGTTTCATGATAAGATATAATATGATTTGCGAAGTGTCATGTATTCCTCGTCTACACTTCAAATGAATGTAAATGCGACACTTCCTTGCAAGGAAATAGCGTTTGCAGATGTCTACGTATCGTAGCAATAGAGTTCTAATGCTTCTTAAAACGCGATATCGCATCTCATTTCTATGTTTCATGGTAAGATATAATATGATTTGCGAAGTGTCATGTATTCCTCGTCTACACTTCAAATGAATGTAAATGCGACACTTCCTTGCAAGGAAATAGCGTTTGCAGATGTCTACGTATCGTAGCAATAGAGTTCTAATGCTTCTTAAAACGCGATATCGCATCTCATTTCTATGTTTCATGGTAAGATATAATATGATTTGCGAAGTGTTATGTATTCATCGTCTACACTTCAAATGAATGTAAATGCGACACTTCCTTGCAAGGAAATAGCGTTTGCAAATGTCTACCTATCGTAGCAATAGTGTTCTAATGCTTCTTAAAACGCGATATCGCATCTCTTTTCTATGTTTCATGATAAGATATAATATGATTTGCGAAGTGTCATGTATTCCTCGTCTACACTGCAAATGTTTGTAAATGCGACACTTCCTTGCAAGGAAATAGCGTTTGCAAATGTCTACCTATCGTAGCAATAGTGTTCTAATGCTTCTTAAAACGCGATATCGCATCTCATTTCTATGTTTCATGGTAAGATATAATATGATTTGCGAAGTGTTATGTATTCCTCGTCTACACTTCAAATGAATGTAAATGCGACACTTCCTTGCAAGGAAATAGCGTTTGCAGATGTCTACGTATCGTAGCAATAGAGTTCTAATGCTTCTTAAAACGCGATATCGCATCTCATTTCTATGTTTCATGGTAAGATATAATATGACTTGCGAAGTGTTATGTATTCCTCGGCTACACTTCAAATGAATGTAAATGCGACACTTCCTTGCTAGGAAATAGCGTCTGCAGATGTCTAGGTATCGTAGCAATAGAGTTCTAATGCTTCTTAAAACGCGATATCGCATCTCATTTCTATGTTTCATGGTAAGATATAATATGATTTGCGAAGTGTTATGTATTCCTCGTCTACACTTCAAATGAATGTAAATGCGACACTTCCTTGCAAGGAAATAGCGTTTGCAAATTTCTACGTATCGTAGCAATAGAGTTCTAATGCTTCTTAAATCGCGATATCGCATCTCATTTCTATGTTTCATGGTAAGATATAATATGATTTGCGAAGTGTTATGTTTTCCTCTTCTACACTTCAAATGAATGTGAATGCGACACTTTGTCGCTAGGAAATAGCGTTTGCAGATGCCTACGTATCGTAGCAATAGATTTCTAATGTTTCTAAAAACGTGAGATCGCATCCCATTTCTATGTTTCATGGTAAGGTATAAAATGATTTGCGAAGTGTTATGTATTCCTCGTCTGCACTTCAAATGAATGTAAATGCGACACTTCCTTGCTAGGAAATAGCGTCTGCAGATGTCTAGGTATCGTAGCAATAGAGTTCTAATGCTTCTTAAAACGCGATATCGCATCTCATTTCTATGTTTCATGGTAAGATATAATATGATTTGCGAAGTGTTATGTATTCCTCGTCTACACTTCAAATGAATGTAAATGCGACACTTCCTTGCAAGGAAATAGCGTTTGCAAATGTCTACGTATCGTAGCAATAGAGTTCTAATGCTTCTTAAAACGCGAAATCGCATCTCATTTCTATGTTTCATGGTAAGATATAATATGATTTGCGAAGTGTTATGTTTTCCTCGTCTACACTTCAAATGAATGTGAATGCGACACTTTCTCGCTAGGAAATAGCGTTTGCAGATGCCTACGTATCGTAGCAATAGATTTCTAATGCTTCTTAAAACGCGAGATCGCATCCCATTTCTATGTTTCATGGTAAGATATAAAATGATTTGCGAAGTGTTATGTATTCCTCGTCTACACTTCAAATGAATGTAAATGCGACACTTCCTTGCTAGGAAATAGCGTCTGCAGATGTCTAGGTATCGTAGCAATAGAGTTCTAATGCTTCTTAAAACGCGATATCGCATCTCATTTCTATGTTTCATGGTAAGATATAATATGATTTGCGAAGTGTTATGTATTCCTCGTCTACACTTCAAATGAATGTAAATGCGACACTTCCTTGCAAGGAAATAGCGTTTGCAAATGTCTACGTATCGTAGCAATAGAGTTCTAATGCTTCTTAAAACGCGATATCGCATCTCATTTCTATGTTTCATGGTAAGATATAATATGATTTGCGAAGTGTTATGTTTTCCTCGTCTACACTTCAAATGAATGTGAATGCGACACTTTCTCGCTAGGAAATAGCGTTTGCAGATGCCTACGTATCGTAGCAATAGATTTCTAATGCTTCTTAAAACGCGAGATCGCATCCCATTTCTATGTTTCATGGTAAGATATAAAATGATTTGCGAAGTGTTATGTATTCCTCGTCTACACTTCAAATGAATGTAAATGCGACACTTCCTTGCAAGGAAATAGCGTTTGCAAATGTCTACCTATCGTAGCAATAGTGTTCTAATGCTTCTTAAAACGCGATATCGCATCTCATTTCTATGTTTCATGATAAGATATAATATGATTTGCGAAGTGTCATGTATTCCTCGTCTACACTTCAAATGAATGTAAATGCGACACTTCCTTGCAAGGAAATAGCGTTTGCAGATGTCTACGTATCGTAGCAATAGAGTTCTAATGCTTCTTAAAACGCGATATCGCATCTCATTTCTATGTTTCATGGTAAGATATAATATGATTTGCGAAGTGTTTGTACTCCTCGTCTACACTTCAAATGAATGTAAATGCGACACTTCCTTGCAAGGAAATAGCGTTTGCAAATTTCTACGTATCGTAGCAATAGAGTTCTAATGCTTCTTAAAACGCGATATCGCATCTCATTTCTATGTTTCATGGTAAGATATAATATGATTTGCGAAGTGTTATGTTTTCCTCTTCTACACTTCAAATGAATGTGAATGCGACACTTTCTCGCTAGGAAATAGCGTTTGCAGATGCCTACGTATCGTAGCAATAGATTTCTAATGCTTCTTAAAACGCGAGATCGCATCCCATTTCTATGTTTCATGGTAAGGTATAAAATGATTTGCGAAGTGTTATGTATTCCTCGCCTACACTTCAAATGAATGTAAATGCGACACTTCCTTGCTAGGAAATAGCGTCTGCAGATGTCTAGGTATCGTAGCAATAGAGTTCTAATGCTTCTTAAAACGCGATATCGCATCTCATTTCTATGTTTCATGGTAAGATATAATATGATTTGCGAAGTGTTATGCATTCCTCGTCTACACTTCAAATGAATGTAAATGCGACACTTCCTTGCAAGGAAATAGCGTTTGCAAATGTCTACGTACCGTAGCAATAGAGTTCTAATGCTTCTTAAAACGCGATATCGCATCTCATTTCTATGTTTCATGGTAAGATATAATATGATTTGCGAAGTGTTATGTTTTCCTCGTCTACACTTCAAATGAACGTGAATGCGACACTTTCTCGCTAGGAAATAGCGTTTGCAGATACCTACGTAGCGTAGCAATAGATTTCTAATGCTTCTGAAAACGCGAGATCGCATCCCATTACTATGTTTCATGGTAAGATATAAAATGATTTGCGAAGTGTTATGTATTCCTCGTCTACACTTCAAATGAATGTAAATGCGACACTTCCTTGCTAGGAAATAGCGTCTGCAGATGTCTAGGTATCGTAGCAATAGAGTTCTAATGCTTCTTAAAACGAGATATTGCATTTCATATCTATGTTTCATGATAAGATATAATATTCATTGTGAAGTGTTATGCATTCCTCGTCTACACTTCAAATGAATGTAAATGCGACACTTCCTTGCAAGGAAATAGCGTTTGCAGATGTCTACGTATCGTAGCAATAGAGTTCTAATGCTTCTTAAAACGCGATATCGCATCTCATTTCTATGTTTCATGGTAAGATATAATATGATTTGCGAAGTGTTTGTACTCCTCGTCTACACTTCAAATGAATGTAAATACGACACTTCCTTGCAAGGAAATAGCGTTTGCAGATGTCTACGTATCGTAGCAATAGAGTTCTAATGCTTCTTAAAACGCGATATCGCATCTCATTTCTATGTTTCATGGTAAGATATAATATGACTTGCGAAGTGTTATGTATTCCTCGTCAACACTTCAAATGAATGTAAATGCGACACTTCCTTGCTAGGAAATAGCGTCTGCAGATGTCTAGGTATCGTAGCAATAGAGTTCTAATGCTTCTTAAAACGCGATATCGCATCTCATTTCTATATTTCATGGTAAGATATAATATGATTTGCGAAGTGTTATGTATTCCTCGTCCACACTTCAAATGAATGTAAATGCGACACTTCCTTGCAAGGAAATAGCGTTTGCAAATGTCTACCTATCGTAGCAATAGAGTTCTAATGCTTCTTAAATCGCGATATCGCATCTCATTTCTATGTTTCATGGTAAGATATAATATGACTTGCGAAGTGTTATGTATTCCTCGTCTACACTTCAAATGAATGTAAATGCGACACTTCCTTGCTAGGAAATAGCGTCTGCAGATGTCTAGGTATCGTAGCAATAGAGTTCTAATGCTTTTTAAAACGCGATATCGCATCACATTTCTATATTTCATGGTAAGATATAATATGATTTGCGAAGTGTTATGTATTCCTCGTCCACACTTCAAATGAATGTAAATGCGACACTTCCTTGCAAGGAAATAGCGTTTGCAAATGTCTACCTATCGTAGCAATAGTGTTC